>NC_141135.1:107181222-107481579 GCF_053477565.2 Lygodium microphyllum
GGGGAAAGAGAAAATGAGAGATTACATATAAGAAAGAAGGGAGGGGGTTTTGATTGAAAAAGGGAGGTTTGGAAAAGGGGTAGGTTCGGGAAGCCCTGTGGAGGTTCAGGGTTTTTCGAACCTACAATGAAAATAATATAGTAGTAAGATGTAAATAGGTATTTACTTGATATTGTACATTTGGATGTGTGGGATTTATTAGCAAGAAACCAAATTTGTCACATGTTAAAGTATTTGGATGCATTGCATATATACATGTTACTAATGTATTAAGAAAAAGTTGGATCCGAAATTTGAAAAGTGTTACTTGTTGGATATCCCCTTGAGTAAAAGGGTTACAAGTGTTATAATCCAATTACATGCAAGGTAGAGTGAGTAGAGATATTGTATTTGATGAGATGAGCAGTCGATATATTGTTGAAAAACATATTTTTGCATATGATGTAAAAGAAAAGGTAGTTACAAAAAATGTGGCTCTATAATTACATGCATTGAGTGGGCCAAAAGAGTCCTCTTCTACTAGGTCTACTAAGAGACCATGGAGTGGCTAGTTTCATGTGAATAGCACTCTTAAAAGTGTAGAGAATTTATCACAAAAGGAAAAATAAAAAGTGGTTGAACCACTTGGTGTGCCAAATGTTTCTCTAGGCTATTCATATGTAGATGATGAGTCTAATGGGTCATATCAGAGTACATATGAGAAGTTTGGTATTCCGCTTGTTCATACATTTGAAAGGTACCCCCTAAATAGGTTGATAGATTATGGTTATGTTTCTTGCTATTCTGTATACATGGCAAATGCTATAAAATTAGTTGAGCCCACTTCAGTCAAATGGTTGGATTGGATGTAAATCAGATGGATCTTGGTGCCATTGCCTAAGGGAAAGAAAACTGTAGGCTCCAAGTTCATTTACAAAGTAAATCATAATGTAGATGGAAGTGTAAATGGATATAAATAAAGACTCCTTGTTGCCAAAGGTTATCTATAGACTTATGGGATTGGTTATGAGGAGACATTTTCTCTACTAGAAAAGACAGCATCTATTAGAGCTATTATTGCAGTGCCTATGTCAAAAGGTTGGATCCTGCATCAAATGGATGCAAAGAATGCATTCTTGCATGGTGAGTTGCAAGAAGAAATATATATGGAGCTGCCATAGGGTTATGAGAGTATGGTTCACCTCGATTATGTATATAGGCTACATAAAGTCCTGTATGGGTTGAAATAGGTACCAAGAGTATGGCATGACAAGATAGCACAATATATTGTCTCTATTGATTTCCATGTTGAAAATAGAGATAATTGGTTTTATGGGTGTCAGAGTGATTGGGGCATTATTGTGATTACCTTGTATTTGGATGATTTGATTGTTGGGGGTGACAATGTGCAAGAGGTGGAGCATGTGAAGAGTCTTCTCGAGCAGAAATTTGTCATGAAAGATCTAGGAGAGCTAAAGTGCTTTCTTGGCATCATATCACTGGTGTGGTTGATAATTCCAGTGAAACCTTACAATTGACATTAGTTAGTCCACTTACTTGAGTTATGGGATATTTATCTAGTCATCTTTCTTGTTAGCATGTCCACACTATGGACCACTTGTATATTGTGTATGATGTACTCTCTTTTTATTCTTGGTAGACTATTATAGTGAAGAAGAATAAGAAGAGGAAAGGGTTTTCAACTTCCTATCTTGTATGCATTCTTTGTGTGTTGTGTGTCTTGTAAGAGCTCAAGCTCCCTCTCTCTCCCCCATCTTTTTAGAGTTAAGTATCTACCTTGTATTTTACTTCATTTATGGGGGAGAAGGCAAGTGCTAATCCAAATAAAGGCCTCCATTGCCCAGATAGGATCCTTGCCATGGTTGTCCCTTAGTTGCTCAAGTGATTTGTATTTTTGCCATGCATCCTAGAGACCCTTAATAAGGATTGACCATTTATTTGGTCTAAAGAGAATAGGGCTAAATACAATGGTACGGAGGGTGAGGTCTTTTGAATTGGGGTTGTTCTAGACTGAGAAGAACTTAATATTATGTCCAAGGAAAATGGGCCAATCTTCTTCCTATTTCTAGAAACTTCAAATTATCCACTAGCAATGAGCTTGTCTACCATGATTGTAATGTCAAGGATTCCTAGGCCGCCTTGGCCTTGACAGTGATAAACGATGCCAAACAATCTTAGTTGTGGGCTCAATGTTGGACCTACAAGATTCATTTTCCCACAAGAACTTTTGGCATAAAGAATAGGACTAGTTGAGACACCTTTATGGGGAGCTAGCAAGGAAGAAAGTATAAGCAAGAGGTTAAGCATATGTTTAAGTACATATATGTAGGGCAACAAACCCTTGTTGGAGAGCATTCCAATTTTAGTTTGAGTTTGTCCAACACCCATTGCTATCTTTGATCAAGAGCTACCCCAAACCCCATAGGTATTACGAGTAAGTGGAAGATTTTGCCTTCTTCAAGCTCTTTGTAGCTAGAATCAAGAGTAAATTAGGGATTCTTAATAGAGTATTGACACCCATATTAGAATGAATGACCTACATGTCTCAAAGCCAAATAGAAGATTTGCAAAAAAATCCAAAAAGTGGCCACTTATTTTTACTATTAAGTTTGTATCGCTTGTACTTATTGAAGAATCAAATTCCAATTGGAGCTAAAAAGGCCAATGCCCATGATATTAGCTTTGTTGACCAAATGCATTTGCTAAAATAGCATACAGAAGAGGGACATATGGATGACCTTTACGAACCAATCTACAAATGGGAAGGGGGAGGTGACATATCCATTTATCTCAATTTTACTTGTAGCTTTGTTGAAAAAGACAAAAACAAACTTGACAAACCTCCTACCAAGGCCCATGCCACACAAAGATTGTAGTACAAAGTCCGATGTCAAGTAGTCATAAGCTTTACCAAAGTTCATACATTAACAAATGGTGTTTTTAAATTGAGGAGGATGGATATGCTACAATCTCTTCCCCTAAGATGAATCAAGGTGTCCTCATCTCAACAAGAACTAGGATATGATTTTTGAAGCACAATTTATTGCATCACATTTCCTATTTCAAAGATGTATAAGGAACTTTCCTAGGTTTCTAGATCCATTACGTCTATGGGTTCCAACTCATCACATTGGAAGCATAAGAGATTGGGATATCTCTTACGTATTTGTCCAAATCAGTATCCATATGTGTCCAAATTGGTACATTTCTTACATATGTGTCCAAGTTCACTGCATTCAAAGCATTTTTGATAACTAACTTGGTTGTTCAAATCATCAAGATAGTTTATCTCACCCATTTTGTAGGATAGATGCTATTTTTGAAGCTAACTTGCATCCCATTAGGTCTTATAAAAGGATTAGCTTGGATGAGAGCAACTTACAAATCAATTGGCCTCATGGATTTAAGGTAGGCATTCAAAGGCTCTCAACGAATTGTTGGTAAATGGACATTTAGGTGAATACTTTATGAGGGTTACAAGATTGGAATAATATGCCTCTAGTGTTAAGTGTCCCAGCCTTAGATTGAAGAACTAAATTCATCTTCATTATTTCAAATGAAGGTGGGAGATATCTTTCTTGAACCACTCCCTTTATTTGTTCCCATGTTAGAGAACTTTGGTTTTTGCCTTGTCACGACACTAATGCTTTCACCAAAGATGGGCTTCACCTATCAGACATGGATGAACAATCATTGTGACTAATTTGCAACACTAGTTCTAGCTATAAAGAAGTAGTCTTCTAGGGTTTCAATCCATACCTTTGTATCAATCTCAACCTTGGAACTTTCACTATTAAATCTAGATAGTTTCACTTGCCTTAAGAGGAATTTCTTATCTTGAAGATTGCTATCTTTGGTTGTGTACCTAGTAGTCAATATCATAATTTTAGCTTTACATTAGGTTCCTAACTTCTTGAGCAAAAAATCCAACATTAGTTAATCCATTGTTATTTTTTGCTCTGATACCATTGTGACATATCAATCCTTAGCCTAGTCAAGGGAGGTGACCTTTGATAGTCACTCGAATGCTTTTCCTGAATAGCACTATTCATACTGCATAGGATTCACATACTTAGCTACTTAGGGGACTTTTGAGTCTATCTTTCGACAAAATGTCATGACTTGAATCCACTAGGATCAAGTTGAGGTTCCTATGACTTGTTAGACTTTATTATTACTGTAGCACCTAGCCAATGTTAGTTTGCAACCAATGAATACCAACAATGGACTAGCACCACACTTGGTTCAAAGAGAGTGAGAGACAAGGGGAAGCTTAGCATCAATTGCTTTTCCATAGCACAATCTTACTTTGACCACTTAAAATGGTGATAACCAAGTTCTAAAACTTTTCTTAACAAATTTCCCTTCCTATGAACTCCTTTTAGGAAAGCACCTAACCAAATTATGTCCACCTATCCATGAGATAGGATCGTTGAGGTAGCTATCTACCTAGTTTCCACTCGATAAAACTATCATTTCTCATTATTTAATTAAGTTCCTACCATGCTATAAGAACACATAAAAAGAATTCTTTAATTAATGTTACACAAGGTTCCTTGAATATCCTTTAGGCACAACACAAAAACAATTGAAAACAACTTTCTCTAAATAGTTACTTGAAGTAATTCTATGCGATTAGTGTACTTACCTCAATCTAACATTGATATCCCATCATTGGATATCCCAACCCCTTCTTAGGTTCCACCCTTACCCTTATCTCGAATAAGGTTCTATCCAGTGCCCATACAATATGTGGCATGGGAATTTCTTCTCTCATCATAGGACCAGCATGGGTTTCACATTAACATGATCAGAGCCCACCTAGTCCCACACTACCTTAGGAGGTAACCTTCCTCTAGTGGACAATCTCATCATCCTAGGTATTGATTCCACACTCTAAGTAGTTATATTTTGACTAGGGTGATAAGCCAAATTCGGTGAAGACTTGGGGGAGTACAACTCCATAATTGATTTGTGTACATAAAATCCATGATAGTTCTCTTCCACCATATCCATGAATAGCATACTAAGGCACAAGCCTTTCTACAAAAAAATAACTCTATTTTAAGCAATCAACTTGCATTCACAACATTTTCAAGTTAATAAATACCATTGCATAATCCCTATCTTCAAACAAGATGCAACCATATAAGCACTTGGCACCATTGTTTTATGCATGTTATGAGTGCTCCTCTTACATGACAATGAATTACTTGTGGTTTCCTCTTTTCTTTTCTAACACTCAACATTTCAACTTCTAATCCTCTCATATCATTGTAACTATGCAAGAAAAAATTTATTAATCAATGAGGTCCTTATTGGAAGTACACTAGTTACTCATATACATTATGTGGTCTTCTAAGCTAGGGTTTAGGTTTTATTGGTACTTATGACTTAAGTTTTCATAGTTAGAGGCGTTTAGACCTGACCATACAGCTTTGAATAATTATAATATTATTGCTCACTCTTGAACATTCTATAAGATTTCTTCCAATTACTTATTAAGATACTACTCTTGAAGCTTTTAAGGATAACTTCTTTGCAAGAAACTTAGTTCTAGGCTAGTGTTCTATCCTTTACTTGACTTAACATGCTTTAGGAGTAAACTAAGTTTTAGTATAGTAGTCACATGGCGGGGAACCCTATTTGTAATTTTTTCTATCCCATAATGCAATTAAGCAATGCCATGGCCTTAGGTTGGAGAACACTTAATTTCATGATAACTTAAATGGCCTAGTTTACCATTTTGGAGTAGATGATGAAGATAGTCCTAGTGTAAGCCTTGAAGTCCCAACATGCTTCTTTGGGTCACAAGCTTGTTCATGTGTTGCTCAAATTTGTACATTTCAAAAGCTTGTAGTAGCTAAAGGGTGGGTGTGTAGGTAGTAGTAGGATAAATCCATTAAGATGATATTGGTGATGAGACACCCATACATTCTCTCTCTCTCTCTCTCTCTCTCTCTCTCTCTCTCTCTCTCTCTCTCTCTCTCTCTCTCTCTCTCTCTCTCTCTCTCTCTCTCTCTCTCTCTCTCTCTCTCTCTCTCTCTCTCTCTCTCTCTCTCCATATAGTCTCATAGCTTTAATAATGGAATGTTGAGGTGAAGGGGGTGAGGGGGTTGGCCTTAAGTGAGAGTTGAGGAGAGGAGGAGGAGGCGTAATTGAGAAATGAGGAAGAGGGGGGGGGGGGGGGGGATTGTAGAAATGGCCTTACCCAGCCTATTAGCCCCATAAGTAGCCTACTTAGCCTTAGATAATACTAAATCTTTAGCTACACCAACTAATTTTTGTAGCTAGACTAACCAAGTTAACTAGTTAACTTAGATAATTAACTTATTTAGTTGATACTAACTTAACTAAATTTTACTAACCTAAGCAAATTCTAACTAACTTTTTGTACCTAGCCGAAACTATGTATATAGAGGGTTATAGTTTTTCTTCCTTAAAATCATAGTGATGCGTTTGTCTATAGATTTAAAGGCATTCATGTGCATATTGCGATGAAAGTCATATAGTAAGATGGCGTTTTTTAAATTGTTGAGGATGGGTATGCTCATCATTGGAGGATCTATTGAGGGTCTACTTCACTCTAGCATTGCAATTGTAATTAGTTCTTTTGTAGTGGTTGCTAATGGAAGCACTACTACCACTTTATTATAAGGTTGATAAGGCATTGATATTTTTGCACACCATATTGGAACCCTTACTAATGTCTAGGAAGGAGTTGGCCTATTGGGGACCAAGTTTCACTTTAAGGTGGCTATATTTTAGCTTGAAACGACTCTTTTTCAACTTAAGCTCATCAATTTTCATCATGAGTATAGTTCTTCCATATTGAGATACCTAATTTTGGTGCTTTTTTTATGCATGTCTAATAATTGATTTAATACATTGTGTCTCATTGGGATTTCACAAACTTAAGGTTTTGGCATTTTGAAGGGTTTTATCCTTACATTTGAATGTTATGTGTGTGTGTAATGCTTTTCTACTATATCGAATGTTGTTTTTCTATCTATATATAATGTGTGAACGTGTGTGTGCATGCATGCGTGCGTGCATGTTCACATGTGCATGTGCGTGCACATTGCACATGTATGTGCGTATTGCTTTTTTTTAGTATGTGTAATGACGATTTTGACATTGGAAGGTTGCATAGAATTTTGGGTTATCTTGTACCTTGTGGTTCTAATCTAAGTTGCTTGGTCTATCGAGCAATATTGTGAGAGGTGCAATGACTGACTTAAACATGCTAGGGTTGTCCAAGTGACTAGTTGTGAAGGCCTCCTCCATAAGGATTATATTGAACATTGGGTGATTCAAGAGGTCATCAGTGAGGGTATGGTTGTCACTATGAGCTATTACTCTTGGATAAATAATGGCTAGGTAGGTTGGATCATATTCTACCATCTCCATTATTCTCTCAATGTTGCATTGGGAATTAAAATGGTTCTACTTAGGAATTAGCTAATTTGAGAACATACCAAGTTTCATAAATAGTCTCTTATCCTTCAGTTTTTCTATGATATAGTTAATCTCCTTCTATGATAGCTTAGTAAGGCTCTCATAGATTGAGGAGATTATTCATGTTTGTTTAGTCATGGATAAATACATTCATTTCCTAAGTTCTTTCTTTTACCTTGGTCTATTTCTCATAAATGAGTTTGTGCTCCTCCAAAGTTCATTACAACTAGGTGCCACCTCAACCATAGTTTTGTCACCTACCTCCATGTCATTGAGCTCATAGTAAGTTAAACATGGCTTTTAATTGTTACAAGCATGAGGAAACAAGTCTCAATTTCTTTGTTGTTTGTGGTCCAGTTTCCCTATTTTTGGGTCCCGATGGTCTCTTGCGATGTGGCACACTTGATTTTGTATGGTTGATGTAGGGCTTTGGAGTTAGTTGTTTGGGCTTGCAAGTCATTGCCTACTTGTAGGGTGTCGTGCTCAGAGGGATACCTTTGGTAGTTTGGGCTTTGGAGCACTGGTTGGCCTTATCATTGGTCAACAATTATCCACTCCATGCTATTTGGTATACTTAGCATATAAATACTTAGTGGCACTTCAATATGCATAGCCTACAGGTTGAACGTAGTGTTACTCCTCGATTAGCCATAATGTTTGATTTTTTTCATAGTACCCTTGAGCTTTGACCAATGTTTTAGGAACCCAAGTTGGACTTATTGTTCTTTATTTGTAGGATCACCTAGACCACTTTTACTTCTTTGAGGGTTGTCTTTTCTTCTTCTTACTATAAGTTTTTCATCGGGGTTTTGCAATTGTTGGTTGTTCCTTCTTTTGGATCTCATTGATGTAATGACTTGGCTCACAAGTTTCTTATCCTTGCTTAATGAGTTTGGAGAGCCTTTACTAGTTCCTTTAATACCCTTTCTAATTGAAGCATTAGGTTGTACATCTAGAGGGTTTTTCTTTTCCTTTGGTTGGTCATGGCGTTTGTAACTAACAGATGCAATCATTATTACTTTGTTGCATAGTCAATATTGTGGATTGGGGAGCATTACTTGATTTTCTCCTACCACACTAAGAGTTGTGAAAAAAGCATTGAGGAAGTTCAAGCATTAGAACTAAAAGCAAAAGGATAGAGTGAGCTCAATAAGAAGTGGTACACTATGTGGGCTTTGATCATAAAACTTGGAGCTCAACTAATGACTATCATTGAGGAGAGACAAGTTGCATGGGATTTTGAGAATGATATGATATATGTAGCTTCCACTTCCCTACAAGCACTTGCAATTGTACAAAATGTTGAACTACTTGAACCAGTCCAACATCACCCTATGTTGGACAAACTCCTCATAGAGGAAGAGATCCATGTTGCTAGCAAATTGGGCTAGAAAATGTGGTACTTGATGTTATTTCTTATGTATTAATTCTCAAGAATGTCAATTTCTTGATGCTTATATTGCATTTCAATACAGTCTCGATTTCTACAAATGGCTTATTCCTAGGTGGAGCAATATTGTACCATATCCCACTAACTTATATATAAATAAATAAGCACTTATCTTTATTATATATAAATAATAATCTTAAAAAAAACCATAGCATGATAAGAACCCAATCCTTACAATTCTTGAGAGCATCGTAACATCTCTTGTGTAGGGTAAATGAGCCATAAATCATGGTACATGTAATGTGATGAAAATTGTAATTCATAGTTAAATTTTAGAATGGCAATAAGAAAGAGATTGCACCCTAGCTGAGGAATTCAAAAGAGGAGCTATATATGCAACCATTTAAAACAAGGAAACATACCCACAATGCTTTGTCATCCAGACTTTAGCAACTTATATGGACAAATCCTCCAAAAGCTTGATTGATTGTGGAAGTACTCATTATTTTCTTATATTAAACATAATTAAAAGGTTGCATTTAGCATCCCAAGACAATGAAGAACATGATAGTATAGTTGGTTAGTGGAAGAGAAGTCACCTATACTGAAACTATAGGAAAAGTTCAATTTGAATTAGACCATAGCCAAAAATAAAAGGGAATTTCTAAATCTTACCATTGGGATGCTATGACTACATCTTGCACATAGATTGGATTGAGAAGAACAAGGCTTAGATATTGTGTATTGAAAAGGAGTTATCTTCTAGGACTTGGACGAAAACACCATGAAGATTGAGAAAAATTTGACAAGATCATAGTCCAGCTAGCCAAGGCAACTCGACTTTGAAAAGAATTGAGAAAAGGACAAGTAATCTATGTGATTTGATTGAACAAGGTTGAAAAGACCAAAGAAGACATGTTAAATTCATGAATCAATGACTTCAAATATATTTTACTGGAAGAATTAACACAACTACCTCCAAACCGAGGGTTTGACCATGAAAGAGAACTGAGTCTTGGAGTGTACCAAATGACAATATATGAAGATAAGAAAAAATTGAGGCAATTTATTGATCGAGCATTCATTTTCCCAAGAGATTCAACTTTGTTGCACCTATCATTTTCCAAGAAAAGAGATAGATCCCTTAGACTATGCATTGACTATAGAGGATTGAACCAAGTAATGGTTTTAAAAAAGTATCTCATACATCTGATTGATAAATTCTTGAACAGACTACATGGAGGCAAAGCCATTTCAAAGATAGACTTGAGATCTAAGTACTATAAAATATGAATCAAAGATTAGGATATTCCAAATACCACCTTTAGTACTAGGTATGGACACCATGAACTCTTGCTCATGTCCTTTCGATTGACTAATGACCTAGTAACATTCAATTGATTGATGCAAGATGTCTTTCAAGCTTACCTAGATGACATGAATTATGCCCTAATTATACTCTAAATCCTTAGAGGATCATGAGGTTCATGCAAGGATTTCATTGCAAATCCTATGTGAGAAACATATTTTAATAAAGCAAAATAATACCTTAGCCAATATTTAGCCTTAGGCGTAGGGTTAGATATAAAAGGCTAAGTTGTACCTTGCCAAGCATCTTTTACCAATCGTAAACATTTCTTGTTTGAGGTTTCCACCTCCCACTATCCATTGAGGGTGCACACTCTTTGGCCACCATGGCATTGAGGTGGATTCCATGCCCCTCCATAGCACGAGGAGGATATCATGTTGTAGTCTCTCATCAAAGTGATTCTTAGCCATTGTATCAAATGGTAACATGATTCATGGCAGCCTAGCTACCTTGGCTATGGCTTTCTTGGAATTTTATTGTATTTCTTTTATGTTTAGAATTTTCAGCTTAATGTGGGAGCACCATTATGAGTAATTGGGGTTCAAGATTTGGTTACAAGACTAGGTACAGTTCAAATTATGACTAGTTAGGGTTTCTTGCAGTTAGCCTTGACCAATTTTAGAGCTCATGGAAAAGATTTGAAGTGGAAATGGTGAGTTCTTGGACATTTTGGTAGCTCATGGTCAAGAAGAGGCCCATTTTGAGGTTCTTGGTGTAATTGGGGTTAATGGAGATTAGGAAGGGCTTAAATGGGATTACTTTTTGCTAATCAAGAGTTTATCTCTTCTCTCTTAGTATATCCCAAGCTTCCATAGCTCAAATCTTACCGAGATCTTTCATCCCTACCAGGATCTTCATCAACTGAGCACACCATTTCATTTTTCACTTTGTTTAGAGCATTTGGAGTAGCCTATTGATCAATAGTGGAGTAGTTTGGCCATGGCTTTGGGAGTAGCAAGATTAGCATGAAATGTGTCGTAAATTTTGAGCTACCTACTCCTCATCTTCTATAGCTTGGATCTCATCTTTGGTGGTTGATCATTGCCCTCTGATAGTTTTTGAAGCTTCTTCCACAAGTTGATGACAATTTTCCATGATTTCTTCAAGCTTCAAGGTCAGCCATGGATTCTCTCTCCTCTTCTTGCTGAATACTTAGGACAATATTGAATTTCTTCAATATTCTATGGGGCTTTCACTCCTTTAAGCTTCCAGAAGCATTCTCTTGCTTAATCCTTTCGAGATCGAATCATTCCTTCTCTTCAAGCTTATTTCAAACCCTAGCTATGGCAGATTTAGAATAGGAAGTATATTTGGACCATTTTTTGAAGATTTGAGAGGGCTTTTGTGCTCCTTGGCCTCAGAAAGTTGAAGACAAGCATCTACATTCATCATTGAGTTAACATTGGAGCTTCTTGGCAAGATGTAAATCAATTTCTTCATTCCAATTTGGGAAAAAATAGGGCAACCATGAATTTCTTTGGATTTTAGTTTCAATGAGGCTCAATCCATGGGGCTTATGATGTATTCAACTCAAGAAAGGTGGGAGCAAAGTATACCACCAAAATTTGACCAACATTAAAGCATATAATCAAGATTGGTGGCACTTTCACTCTCTTGGATACTTGAATAAGCTAAATACATATTTGGGTAAGCATTATGGGACCAAATTTTGATTAAAGCTAAACCTATGGCACTCAATCTTGATCAATGCAAAGGCAAAGAGTATCCATATTATAAGTGACATAATGGTCTTCTTTGGTGGATGGGTCTATTTGACTCCTCATTCATCTTTCAAAGATTATGTTTTGCAAGAGGTGCACTCTTCACCTTTAGTGGGCCATCATGATTTGTTCAAGACATTTGATAATATCTATAAGAGCTTTTATTGGAAAGGAATTTGGAGGGATATTAAAGATTATGCCATGAGATGTCTTTTGTGTCAACAAAACAAGGATTCCACACTCCTACTCGATGGATTGCTTTAGCCACTATCTATTCCTCATGGGAAGTGGATCGACACTAGCATGGATTTTATTACAAGGTTACCTACAATGAAGCATGGGTGGAATAAGCATTTATGTGATTGTAGACTAGTTTACTAAATCAACCCATTTCATCCCAACAAAGGTTCAATTTATAGCAAAGGAAGTGGCCAATCAATTCACGGAAAATTTCTTCAAACATCATGGGATGCCAAAGAATATTGTGTCCGGTCATGACATCAATTTTATGGGCAACTTTTGGAAGAGTTTATTCTCTTCTATGGGGATTATTTTGACTCCTAGCACCGCTTATCATCCACAAAAAGATGGCCAAACTAAAAGGGTCAATAAATGACTAGAGGTCTATTTACAACACTTTTGCCATGATACACAAAATGCATGGGATCATTGGCTTCGGCTTGCGGATTTTTGCTATAACAATACTCATCACATGAGTATTGGAATATATCCTTTAGAAGCATTGCATGGCTACAAAGTTCAAGTGCCTTTTGTGTTGTTTCATGATGATGTGAATCCTCATGCTCGTGAAGAGTTAGAGAAGATGGAGGCTTATATGAAGCAATGCAAGCACAATATTCAAAAAGCTCAAGAGACAATGAAATCCTATGTGGATGAGAAACAAAGGCATGTGAAATTTGATAAAGGTGAATGGGTTTTCTTGAAGGTTCCAAAATTCCATTATGCTTCTCTTAAGGGAGGGCATAATAGACTTGCCCACATCACTTTTATGGTCCATACAAAATAATCAAGTAAGTTGGGGATCTTGCATATCAACTTGATTTGCCTTCAACTACTTGTATTCACAATGTATTCCATGTTTCTCGACTTAAGAAGTATGTTGGCCTTAAAAATCAAGCTCTTGAATAACTATCTCCCCTTGATGAAGATGGTTTAATCACTTATGAACCTGAAAAGATTGTTGGCAAGTGGGACAAGGTTCTAAGAAACTGAATTCTTGTGGAGTATCTCATTAAGTGGAATGGTTTGCCTATGGAAGAGTCTTCTTGGCAACATGCTTTACAATGATTGCATACTGACACATAAAGAGAAGATATAACATTTGACCTTTTTGTTAAGTGGATGTAGCATAAGCCTTAGACCAATTTTAACATTTATGTTGTTTAGCCTTGGAAAGTGAGAGAAGAACAATGCCAACCCAACTCTAAGGAGTGGTGCTCAAAGCCATGTAGACTAATGCTTTAACCCTTTTCATAACTTGCTAACAATAGGGTTGCGGTGTTGTCCTTTGTATTCATGTTCCATATTCCTATGTGGATGTTGGGGTTATTTTGAAAAGTAGTACCTTTGAACCTACCTAACCTACCTAATCAAGGTGCAAATTGAAGCTTGCAAAAAAGTAGATTATATATGATTATTTGGAGAGAGTAATCAATGTAATGAGAGAAGGGACACTAAGAGGAAGAGTTAATAGGATTAATCTTTTACTAATGTACAACTAGTGAGATCTTACTTGACTATACTCCTATTAAGAGCCAATTCCTAAGTGACAAATAGCTTCTCAATAGCGGTCTCATATTGTAAGTAGCAAACTTATCATTTTGGAGGCAATTCATGCACGTGTTGGTGGCCATGAGCAAGGCTCCCCTTTTGGCAAAGCCTTGCAATACTTTTAGAGTGCTACAAACTCCTAATGTCAAGAGATTGTCTTTAGCAGCATATAATCTTGGCATTGAATGGCAGGCTAGCTAAACAATATTTCAATGACTCAATCATGTGGTCATATGATAGCTATAGTTGGGTGGTGTGGAATAGGTCTACTTAGATATTTGGGACACAATTTTTTTATTTTATTAACTATTACAATGCTCTTGTTCATTAGCTCTAGGTATTTGGGAAATTTGTCTTTATAAAAAACTAAAGTAAAGAGACTTATGGGCTAGGCATGGGTATTTCTTAATTTCATATGTGGCAACACTTATAAATCCTTTGTTGGGATAGTTCTAGGTGACATTTTGGGACTTCTTTATGAGGCACCTACACGTTTTTCCATAGTATTTAGTCATATTCTATGTGTTGGCTATCATAATGTAGGTGCAACAATGTATCTTTCTACTAGTCTCCACCATAGATGTTCTCTTCTCTGGTTATGCTCCACTTGATGCTTATAGGAGAAATATTGGAATAACATATTTGAGGTAGTACTTTCTATTGTGTTGGATTGTGTCAAGGACAAGCTCTATAATAAGACCTTTGGAAGGTCCAAAGTAATCATAAATTATTAATAAGTAGCTCTTCATTAGATTTTCAATGAAAGCTTAAAAAATGGCACGCGAAACTCTTCAAGCATAATGTGCCATTTCAATAAATTGATCCTAAAGTAATTTGTTGAGTTCAAATCCATACCTCAAGTATAGGGTTACCAATAATTAAGTACAAAATTGCTCTTTGCATTGGCTTTGTTGGTCACTTGTTAGATACGGTCAAAAGATAAATTCCCATCTTGAGCTTTATAGTACAAGGCTAGTGATAATTAAGTATGAAATTTCTCTTTGTAGTCACTTCCTAAGTCCCTTGTCATAGACAATAAAAATGTAAATTCCCATCTTGAGCTTTATAGTTATTCAAAATAGTTTGTTGGAGACAATATCGATGCATAGTACATGCATTAAACTTTGATAAAGAGTATATAAGCTTGTGCTTTAAGCATATATATTGTGAGCTTTTCCATGTTTTGAGTAATGATCATATTGAAATTACTAAGATTCACCCCACAAATAATTGTGCAAAAGGATGCGCCTCATGATGTTATGGCAACTTTGTGCATTTTACAATTATTTTTTAAATTCAATCTTTGAAGAGTCATAGTCCACCATAGTGTTAGTATCATAGTGTTATATCACTTTTTAAAGACTCTAATATTTGAGTATAGAAAATCTATGTGAAGCTTGAGCTTCAATGTCTTTAGCCCTTAAAAGTGTGCCTTTACTTCTCCATTATCAAAGTTAAATCTCATGCACGCCTTTTTGATATCAAATCATACATTACCACCTTTAAAAAACCTCTCCTTGTCAATAATTATTCACAAATTGCATTTGTTATTCATGGCATTGCTTAGCTAACAAGGTTTACATTATTCAAAGAACTAGTAGATGAATTCCATATTGCCAATAGGTTTAATCATAGATAGAAAACTCAAATCATAAGTTAAGAAGTTTCTTCTCGTCAAGATTCTAAAATTTTAAAATGCAATTAAAGTTATGATTCAAATATCACTAAGGAGGATTTACAAGTGGAGTGGCATGATGTAATGTTAAGTCAAATAAAGAAGTATGCATATATAATCAAGCTTAGTGCTTTGATTCATGGTGGCAGTGGATGTCCACGTTTAGATTGATTTGGAATCATGCAAGAAAACCACTAGAATAGATTATATTATTAGGTTTCTTTGAGATTTACTACAATATTTTTCTCAAGATTTTGTACAAATAGTTTCACGATGGTGACGATTGTGTGTCTACGTTTTATCGGTTATGCAACACTACACATATTGCCTAGGAATATTAGAGTAAGTGTATTATTGAAATATGGATCCAAAATGTACTCATTACCTATTGATCACATTTCTTCTTAACAAAAAGAGTTTGGAAATTGTTTAGGTAATCGACTGCCACACATCTCAAAGGGAGCAAAAGCAAAGACATAAGTGCTTGTGTCACTAACAAGTCATTTTGTGCTTATGTTTGAAATAACATTCTTCTAAGTTCTCTCGTGTTTAGGACAACAAATCTTGACATACTTGTGTATATGAGACATCCAAATGATGTAGACAGGAGAAAAGTTTTCCTGTCACTAAGAAGTCACTAATCTTGAAAAGACATTCTCTCTCTATGTTTGACACAACAAAATTTCATTGATATTTACGAGTTAAGTAACGTTATTGACATCTGGTTATTAGAAAAATAATAAAGCAAAAATGAGATTATTAAAGGTTCCCTAAAACTATTGGTCTACATTGAAATCACAAAAGAAATCAACATTGTCTTGGATTTCTCAAAATATATTTGTTCCCATCATTTCTCGAGCACATAACATATAAAATGTGCGGTGCATATCTCTTACCTTGTTTCGAGATAAGTTAGACTCGTTATTTACAAGGGCCAATGGAGTTATCTTTGTTGAGACTTGAGACATAATAAGGGCAAAGTACGTAGTTTATTCCCTCTCTTGACTTGTTGTCCTAATTGATTTTGATCCACCTTTTAAAAAGGCTCAAAGAAAAAATTAATTGGCTATTGATAGGCGACTTGACATGTACATAAAGTAGTTAAGTTGGTAACACAAGTTAGAAACCCTATGAATTATATGTTTTTAGCTTAAATGTGAAGTCTTTTATGAACATTCTCTAAAGGCCAACATTAAGAAGAATATTTAACATAACATGTTTGCAAAACTAGAATAAAAGAGATTACTACCATTCACTTATGTATAAAGTAGCCTTAAACAAAAGTAGGCATTTATTACATTAGTATAACTAAAATACCATCCTAAAAAGTTAGGCTCACTTATTAATGTAGAATATAGTTGACTTATTTAATGGAAGTAGCTTAAATGTTATTTCAAATTCTTGTGTTAATTATGGTTTGCCTATTATTGATTAAACTACTTTTTTTGAGAAAAAAACTGCTATGATTTATGTTTGCCCCTCGTTTGCCCTTGTTGATGTAACTTATTTAGTTATTTATATTTAAGATTTGCACAAATTTCTAAAGATATTCTTTTTCTCCTAAATAATTATTTGGATACTAGACCACAAAGCCCCCTCACTATGGACTACAAAGTTATTGTATTTATGAAGGTCAAGGCACTTGTGTGAGATGATGAGAGAAGAAGAGAATATAAACAATGAAAATATGATGGATGAAAAATGGAAAGTTCAAACATGAACTAAAAATAAAGCAATTTAGATCAAGTGAGTAAGCTTGAAAGTGCATTATGTAAGACTTCTCGGGTTGCACCTATTATTTTTTTGGAAAGTTGTGGGATTCTTAGCTTGGTCATCCTTTAGATTTATAAATGACAACGATGATGATATTCCAAGCTCTTTTCAAGTCCCCTCTTTATGCATGCTTAGGCTACCATTAGTGGGAGAGGTTTTACATAGATGCAAATAGATTGAGTTTTTGTGGCCTTTAGGTGATGGATCCTTGGCAATTGATTAAATAATGGACCTTATATTTTTGTCATGTGAGAATTGGTTTAACATAAAAGAAAATCATATAATGGTTGTATGATTAGATCAAACAAAAATGATTAAACTTGAAAACATTCTTCTATATCTTTTAAAGATAAGATAAGTTGTGGTGCTTGAGCATATTACTCAAATTGTGATGCTTAAGCATATTACTCAAATTGTGATGTTTTTTATGGCTTCAAGTATTCCTTTTGGTAGAAATGATTGGGCCTCAATCGAGAAATTTTATAGGAGTTGGTATTGATGATCATGTGAATTTTTTTTAGTTTTTTAAAACAATGTGGGTTGTATTACATAGAGAAAGTAATAAATATAGTATCAAGAGATCAATGAGGTCTTACATGATTGAACCTAATTTATTGGCAAAAAGCCAAAAAAATCTAGTGCTTGCTCTTCAAAACCCTAATCACAGCAAGTAGGTTATCACACAAAACTTTAATACATTCTTTAGGCAATTTTCTAGTAGCTCTATCAAATAAAATACCATTTCTTCCATTCCAGATGAATCTCAAGGTCATTGTAGAGACTAAGGGTACAAGATACCAACTGCTTTCATCATTGAAAGATCCACAATCACCAAAGAGTGGGACAAACATACAAAATCTTCTCTAATGTTAGTTGCCTTGGGCCAATTCCTAACTTTTCTCCATGCCATGGCAAAAGGGGCACGCTCCCAACAAAGATGTTTCTCCATTTGGTCAACTCTCTTGCAAAAGGGGCACAAAGAGTTGACTGGTAGCTAGGTGAGTGATGGGACCTAAAATGGGACGGCACTGGCTATGGCACTAGCTGTCGGACCTCATGCACAAAACAAACAACCCCACCACACGGCCTCACCGGCCAGGAGCATCTGTAATACATCGACGTACACTCGATATACTTAATTATGCGTTTGTAGCTAATATGTAGTCCAATGTTTACCTTCCCTTCTCCTTAGAGGGAGATCCCATAACATGTAGGCATAGTGCCTTGTCACACAAACATCAAGAAGCTCCCCTTGATTGATTGCCGTGGCTCCACTGCGACTCTCCTACACCTCGAGGATTGGCTCCAAGATGCGTCGCTCCAACATATTAAACATAATGCACAAACTCCACTCTTTTCTTGTTTTGTATGATCCAAGAATATATAGATCCTCACCAAACAATCCCAAAGAAAGTGCACGACTGACCTACAGCAAAGGTTCCTTTCCACTCCACATATAAGTGATATCCTAGGAAGACAATTGCTATGCAATCTAGGACTGATACCATGTCATCCATTATGCATAATGCATATGATCCTAGTGCACAAACAACATTCATCGAATCAGCATTTTGTGATGTGAAAAAACAACCCTTTCATGATTTTCACTAAATGTATGCTTAGATATATAGAGATTAGCACTGATTTCTTGTGCTACTAGCCCCTTAAACTGAAATATCGCAATTCTAAATGGAATGCACAATCGAATATTTCAAAGATTCAAAACCCTCTCAGCCCTCTTAATCTCTTAACATCACCCTTTTCCTCTAACGTTTAGGTTATGCTGTGTTGCATAGGTGTAGGGTATTATTTTTGTATATATTTTTCGCATAAAATGGAAAAAAATGAACCATGACACATAAAAAATGCCGAATTGAAGCCAAACATCATGCCTCATCTTTTTTATATAGCCACAACCACAAATCATAATTTTTTAGATTTTTATAACACGAAAATCCTATTTTCTCCCATTTTAGCTATTTTTCTCTATTTATTTGTGCATAAAAATAGATTATTTTCTGATTTGTGATTAGGGATTGGTTATGACAGCTAAAAGATATTTTGTCTCAGAATTTCATTCCATGCACATCTATTTTTCCTACCCGAATCCAATAAAACCTTCATTTTTACACTAAAAAGGCACTTTTCGGGCTATAATTTTATTATTACAACTATTTATTATTACAAATCTACATTTTTTTAATGCACAACCCTCAATCATAATAGAAAAAAGCTCCAAACAAATTTTTGTTCCATATGAATTCCATTTCAACCATCAAACATCAACAAGAAGCAAATTTCCTTTGTAAAAATGAGGCATAACGCTTATTTGCGTGTTGTGGGTTTTTAAAATGATTTTTTCGGGTTGCCAACGGACCAATCAGCAAAAAATATTCAATGTTGAATATCTCACCTCAGCCTCCTCTTGATCTTGGAGCAATTCGATTCATGCCGAGCAACCATCCTTCAACCGTTATTCATTCTTCTTCATGTGCATGAATTGCCTCTTAAGGGGAGAGAGAGGGAGGAGAGAGAAAGGCTGAAACTGTATCTCCATGTCCATGTAGCCATTGAACGCACGAGAGATGGCCATATGGAGCGAAGAAATACACAAGATCATTGATACAGTCGGTTGGGGGAATTGCTATCAGCCTCCATAGCCCCTCTCTCCCAAAATTATTGCCCTGTTGCAAGACATCTTTATGCGTTTTTTTTGCCCCCCCCCCCCCCCCCCCCCCCCCATTTCCTTTGTAAAAATGAGGCATACTGCTTATTTGCGTGTTGTGGGTTTTTAAAATGATTTTTTCGGGTTGCAAACGGACCAATCAGCAGAAAATCTTCAATGTTGAATATCTCACCTCAGCCTCCTCTTGATCTTGGAGCAATTCGATTCATGTCGAGCAACCATCCTTCAACCATTCTTCATTCTTCTTCATGTGCATGAATTGCCTCTTAAGGGGAGAGAGAGGGAGGAGAGAGAAAGGCTGAAACTGTATCTCCATGTCCATGCAGCCAATTGAACGCACGAGAGATGGCGATATGGAGTGAAGAAATACACAAGATTACTGATATAGTCGGTTGGGGGAATTGCTATCAGCCTCCATAGCCCCTCTCTCCCAAAATTATCGCCGTGTTGCAAGACATCTTCATGCGTTTTTTTTTGCGCATCCCCCTCATGAAATCAAATTTTGGGGGGTGGCCCCCAAGGGTCACCCCCTTTCACTTCTCCTTTGGGCCCCTTCTCACCAAGTTTGGCCAATTTGCCTCGGTCGTTGGCCGTCCATGTAAAATTCGAGGTCCGAATAATCTTGCATGTCCATCTTGAAGTCCCCCACTGCTGGGCATCTCCCAGAGTCTTATACGACTGTTAGAAAAATTATGAAAATTCCCCAATCGTCGCTCGGTGGGTCTTTAAAGCACTTTTGGGGCTTGCCACTTAAAATCGTATTGATTGTAGTTGTTGCCTTCGACGAAGATATTTTTCCCTTGAAATTCGGATTTTTTTGGCTATTTTTAAGTACTTCTCGACGTAAAAAATCATATGTCATTGGCGACCACGGGATAGGGCGACTCAGCCCATCAAATCCCACGAACAAATCTGCACATAAACACAACCACAAAGAGCATCAAGCTGATACAAAATAGATACACAACAAAAGTCATCACAACTCTCACCCTACCCCCTGACAAAACCAAGGCAGGAAATCCATGAGGAGTAGGCCTAGCATAATTTGACAGAAAGCCCAAAGCTAGTCACTAACCGGCTGCTCCAACATGGCCAAGCTAAAAAGAACTATAAAAAGGCCATCCTAAGTGGTGGTCTGAACTACCTACCTAACTAAGGACAACTCAACCAGGAACTCCTACTGGGCGAGGAATCCTATTGCCTGATCAACAAGTATTATCGTTTTGTGGTACATTTTCCTTATAGCCCCGGATTTTCCATACTTGGGCGTGTAAAAAGGAGGGAGCTAAGCTTAGTGACCCGAGGAGAACAAGGCATCGACATCACGTCCTTTCTCGATACCCAAGGACCTACCAAGCTCTCGCAAGGTGACACTTAATCCTTTTCTAACGCTCACTTTTATTTTTGCTCCTTTTTATTTTATTTTATTTGCTTTTCTTTTCAGCTAGTTGCCACCCCTAGGAAGACAAGGCATCGGCCCCAGATCTGGTCTTGTCCCCAAGAACCTACCAGGCCAACGCAAGGCCATAAACAACTACTCAAAGATTTTTCTTTCTTCTCTATTTTTATGGGGTTTAGAACCCCTTTTTACACACCTCTGTACATTCATAGATTTTCTTTCAGACATTTAGGGTTTTTTCATTTTGGTTATTTTTAGTAGGCTTCTCTAACTGCCCCACACTAACAGAACCTCCTAGAATAGCGCCTAGCAGGTTAGCAAAATAGGGTCACTAGAACTCCCATCTAAACAGGTCTTTCAATGTCGAACGATGCCTTTGTAGGAGGCAATGACTACTCAGACCTCCCCCCAGACATACATAACCTAAACCTGGGACTTCATGCCTTGATTGTCGATCCCCAACAAATAAAAAGAAAGCACCCTTACATACACGTGTATCAGTATTTGCTCAAGGGAAAAAGACTTGAAAAGGGGACAAAACCACCTAGAATGGCCACAAGAAGCTCCTTCTAGCAAAGGCTCCCTTCAACGACTTCGTCAACCTGTATGGTGCAATCACTAGAACAACAAACCATTAAACACACTTGCACCAAACAGACATAGGGCCCTCTTGGCCTAAGAAATAAATAATGTCACTACAAAGCTGACAGGCCCTTTTGGCCTAAAGAAATAAATAATTAAAATGCACCTAAAGAAATAAATCATTAAAACGCTTAAAGCAACTGGCCCTCTTGACCTAAAGAAATAGTACATTTCATTGCAAACTAACTAGCCCTCTTGGCCTAAATAAATAAATCATGTCACTACAAAGCTGACGAGGCATTTTGGCCTAAAGAAATAAATCATTAAAACGCTTAAAGCAACTGGCTCTCTTGGCCTAGAGAAATCAAACAAACCAGCTCATATAGATCCCTCCTTGGAAGAATGCAGATATATGAAAATACTCTCTATTCCAAGGGAAAAAATAGGGCTTTCAGTCCTAGACTAAATGCATCAAGTTGTGACCCATCCCTCTTGCGTATATAGCAAGAGGAGTACGCATAACATGTCGTCTGACCAACCTATGGGTCTGAGATAGTAGTGGTAGATGGGTCTTGGCCACTCGCCGCATTACCCATATCAACCATTGCCTACCATATAACGTGTGGTCTGATAAAACTCCCCACAAACGACCAGGTGCTGTCTCATGATTAATAGCAACATCCGGACTAGGACCACAATTGAAGAAGAGATCCTCCTCATAAGCAAAATTAGCTAATGAATCCGTAAACTGATTCCAATAACATGGGATCAGTTGAAGAGAGACGCTCTCAAATTCATCAAGTAGGGTTATAACAGTTCGATGATACATACAAAGGATAGGGTTCTAGATAGTGTATGTCCCATTGAGTTGAAGATCAGTTGGGAATCCCCTTTTACTAACAACCACTGAATACCACCTTTCTTGGCAATATTAAGTCCCATAATCAAGGCTTTATACTCTGCCATGTTGTTAGTGAATTCTACCTTGAGATAAGCATCTAATTTCATTGTAACTCTATGTCGAGGATCTCGGATAACTACTCCAACACTCCCTTTTTTATGAGGGCCTTGGGACGCTCCATCAAAGTATAACGTGTACGCCCACAATGGGTTTACACAGCCAACCATCAAGAACTCCCCTATTCGTAATTATGATAATCAAAATTCAACATATTTAGAGGATGGACTAACGGCTCCATCCCACGTTCTTCATTAAGCTCAATAGGGATGCTTGTCAAAATTCGTAAACACTAATGGTAGAAAACTTTGATTTCCCACACAAATGTACCGTCTTCTTGCTCAATCACTTTGTACCCTTTGCTCCACCAGATAAGCTTTCCTTGATGATTCTTTGCTCTAGATATGGGTGCTCCAAATAAGGGATTAATCACCCCATCAACCAGTTTAAGCTCTCCTGCAGGTCTCAAATGAACCCCAGCCATGGACCTGCAATGCATTTAGCGCGTTAGCATACTAAAAAATAATAAGGTTTAATCTTATTAAGATTAACCTTATTTTTAAATTTCACTTCATATAGATCAACTAGTAAAACCGTGGACTTATTTTTACCTATCCTAACTATCTTGTAAGGGCCATCCCATCCAGGTTCCAACTTCCCTGGAAATAGCTCCCTACGCGCATCGTAGTACATAACTAAATGTCATTTGTTAAAGGTATACTCCTTCGCTTTTAGATCATGCAGCCGCTTCATCCGACGCTTAGCCACTTCATGGTGCAACAAACTCTACAATTTGAGCTCATCCAAGTGGGCTATAGTCATAAACCTCTCGAATAGGGCATCATCCTCACCCAAAGAATGATTGATTGCAAACCTTACGATCGTCAACTCAATTTCCAAGGGCAAGACACACTCCTCCCCATAAACTAATTTAAATGGGGTGTGGCCAGTGGCCCATTTATACGTTGTATTATACACCCAAACCACCACATATACTTTTGTATCCCAGTCCCGTTTCTTTTCAGAGACTATCTTGGATAGGATACCCACAAGTTGCTTATTGGTACTTTCAACTTGTCCATTTGCTTGTGGATTATAGAAAGTCATCTTATTGTGCTTAATTTTCCATGCTTCAGTCAAGCTTTTAATCACCTTATTCAAAAAGTGCGTTCCACGATCTGATACTATTTCCTTTGGGGCGGACCGAAACGACAGATAATCTGCTCAAGTAAGAAACTGAGTCTCTTTTGCATTGTCTTGTCTTATCACTCGTGCTTTTGACCACTTTGTAAAGTAATCAATGGCTACTATAATGTATCTCTTCTGAGTGGTAGACGACGGGGTAATGGGACCCACAAAGTCGATGCCTCACTTCTCAAATGGAAGACTAGCCATAATAGGCATAAGTGCATAAGTGGATGCTTCCTATTCTCTCTATTTTCATGTCTTTGACATGTATTGCATCTCTTAACATACTCAAATGAATATTGGAAGATGGATGGCCACTAATATCTAGCTCTTAAAGCCTTTTGTGCCGTCAACCACCCAGCAAAGTGCCCTCCACAAGTAAAGTCATGGCACTCCTCCAAGATAAATGGAACCTCGTCAGGCATCACACATCGGCGATAGATATCATCAACACCTTGCCGATATAGTATTCCTGTGATCAAGGAAAATTTCAATGCATGCTGTTTAATTTTCCTCTTCTCCGATTTGGATAGAGTAGCTCCAATCTCTCCCGTAGATAAATACTGCGTTATAGCAGCATATCAGGAGGGAATAGATGCCGTATCAATCTTGAACAAAGTTTCCATGTCACTTCCTTCAGCCAAGACCTCTTTGGGCTCTCCAAAATCCACATGACATTCTAGAATGCCCTATAGCTTTGGTGGCTTGCTCTTGATCTCATAATCAAACTCCTGCAAAGTGATTAACCACTTTGCTAAACGATCCGACGGTTGTAACTTATTCAGCAACAATCGAAGCCCTTCCACCTTCGTATAAAAAACCACATTCTCATAAAGAATATAAAGCTTGAACTTTTTGGTCACAAATACTATCGCAAGGCACGGCTTCTCCATATAGGTATAGTTAATTTTCGATATGCCCAACTTTTGACTAGCAAAAGCTATCGGATGGTACTACTTTTCCTCTCAAATTTGGGATAAGCAGTAGTAGCTGATACTATACATGGTAGCTTCTGAAAATATGTAGAACATTTCACCCCATTTAGGTGCTTTTAAAATAGGTGCTTTGACAAGCTCCTACTTCATATCGTCAAAAGATACTTTGCAAGCATCAGTCCATGCAAACTGGCAATTGAAAGACAATAGGTTCATCAGTGGCGATGCTCTTTCTACCAAGGCATTGATAAACCTTCAATAACACCATACCGATGACAAAAAGCTATGTACTTCCTTTGCAGTGTGTGGCAGACTCATGGTGACTATGACCTTGATATTTTTAAGGCCCGTCGCAATTCCTACTGAATTGACCGCTTGGCCTAACAATAGCCCATAAGGCTCTCCAAAGACACACTTTTGCGGGTTGAGAGCTATGCAAAATTGTCTGCAATGCTCAAAACACTTCCGTAAAATGATCAACTGCCTTTCTTTTGTGGTGGTAGCCCCTAGGTCATCAATGAATACTTTCAAATCCTCTAGGGAGATGTCACCAAAAGTCTTGTCGACTGTTCTCTGCCACGAACCAAGTGCATTACATAAACCAAATGCCATCACATGGTATGCAAAGGTACCAAATATAGTAATAAATGTAGTTTTAAGATTGTCTTGCTCAACAATTGCCATTTGGTTATATCCCGCAAAGCAATCTATGAATGAATATACTTCCCTACCCGCTAATTGATCCAAAATTTGGTCAATAAAGAACAACGGGTAGTAGTCTTTAACAGTTTGCTTATTCAAATCTCTAAAGTTTACACAAAGTCGGATTTGATTATTATTCTTCTTTCTAATCACGACTAGTGATCACCATTCAGTATACTGAACAGGGAAGATCAAACTTGCTTTTTGCAACTTCTGTAGCTCCTCAAATAGCTCGTCCCTTACTTCAAAAGGCATACACCTTACTTTCTAACATACAAGGCAGGTACCTTCCTTTACATGAATAATATGTATAGCTAGACTGGGGAGAAATACCCCTAAGTTCGTCATAACTCCAAAGCGAAGATCTCAAGGAACCCCTGAATCAGGGACATATAGTCCTCCCTCTCTTCCGAACTGAGCGTGGTACCTAATTTAATTGGCCATGAATCGTTAGGCGTACCAAGGTCCAACTCAATAACATCTGCGTCTCTTATTCGATCTTGAGGCTCTATTGGCTCATTCAATGTTATCTGATAGATGTCCTCTGTAGTGGACCCTTCCTTAGATCCATCACTCGATGACGTCTAACTACCAGATGGATCATCTACTATTTCTAGTTCAGTAGAGGATAAAGGAGAGCTCTCACTCTGAGGAGACTCAAGGTAAGCATCCACTATTACATGATTGACACCTCTCCCTAGAATCACTCGACCAGCGGGTATATCGACTTGGCAGTCTGTTCGTAAGATCCATGACCTACCCAGCAAAACTCGATAGCTAGGACGTCCTGCAAACCTTATCACCCTAAAGTCCAAATAGCATTCCACTCTCGCAACAATAAGATGGACTTTAGTGATGCAACCTTCTGGTTGTCTTAGACTGTCATCTGCCATCCTAAGAAGTGTGGAGTTGTCTTTTTGAATTTCAAGACCTAGCCTCTCCATCAAGTCTGAACTCATGATATTGATGGAGAATCCAGTGTCCACGATAGCATGCTCTACTAATATTCCATCCACGTATGCTGGAACCCTAGGGCGATGCTTTTTAGCATGATCAAACCAATCTTCTCCCACGCATGCTATGCCCAAAGGCTCTACAATATACCCAATATGCAGGATTTTCTTGAATTCCCTGTGTACTCCTGGAGAAAGTTTAATCAAGTGCAAGAGATTCACGTTTGGTTTAACTTCACAAAGAGAACTTGCTAGATCAAAGTTGTGGTAGTTAGCCAAAGTTCTCTTCTTGTGCCAAACCATTATCTCCTTTGGTTTTTGGACCGGCTTTGGTGCCTTCTTGCTAACTTTTTCCTTCTTTCTTGGCATTCGTTTATCCTTCTCAAGATCAACTTTACTATCAACAGGCCTTAGAGGTGCACCTTCCATATCAAGATTCAGAACTTGCTTTCCCTTAGGCTCTTGCTTAGGGTTTCCCATGACAAGTTTTATAGTTCCTTTATCACCCTCTTTAATCTTTTGGCCTCTTGTTATGGCTCGTAGGTTAGAAGTTTCAGCATCATTGACACATACAGCCTCAATAAGATTGACTTCACTGCCATGTGGCAACTCCTCTACAATAGCCTTTCCTCGTTGCAGTATTTGTCTTGGTCCCTCATCTTGTTGGAGATTATTTCCTTGTGCACGATGGTTAATTGGACCTGATAGTTTACTCCCTTGTTGGAGAGAACTGATCTTCCTCTAATAGGTAGCAGCTAAATGGCCAGACTTTCTGCAAATATCGCATTTGACATTTGGAAAATTCCTAGGGAAATGTTGGCCACCACACCACTTATAGTTGAATCTTGAGGGGGCACCCTCTTCACGATGCCGACTCCCTATTGAATTCTATTGCATCTTAAGAAAGTTAACATCCAGAGCTATTTGTCTATATTGCTCAGAAATCATGTCGGTGTAGCGCTTCATCATGTCCTTAACTTTGCTAAGGATGTTAGAGGCACTCGATTCATAGCCATGATCATCTGTTTGGCCGTTGACCTACTGGGAGGACATTAGGATTCATCTTTTGGCCCCCATTATTTAGTGAGGCCATCTGACTAGCCATAGGCATAGTCATACTATTGGGAGGAGCTGGTAACATAGGCAGATTTAGCATGATACTCCCTCTTTCATTCACATTTGACATGGGTCCCCTTGACTCCCATTCCAATTTATCCTTGCTGCATAAGCCACTTGCAAGCATGACTCTACTGCTTCTGCTTGGGTGATAGCAGTGTCAATGTCGGCCAAATCGACACTACTGAGCTGCACCTGGATATTGAAATCCATTCCATGTAGGAAATATTATAACTGTGTAGCATGTGGAATGGGGATATAAGTATTAAGTTTGCAAAGAACTTACTTTAGCTTCTTAGCATAGGCATGAACATTCTCATTTGGCTCTTGCACGTTACATTTAAGACACGCAACCAATACTGTCCACCCCTCTCAGGAGTGAACTCTCTACGGAAGA
This sequence comes from Lygodium microphyllum, assembly GCF_053477565.2. Taxonomy (NCBI): domain Eukaryota; kingdom Viridiplantae; phylum Streptophyta; class Polypodiopsida; order Schizaeales; family Lygodiaceae; genus Lygodium; species Lygodium microphyllum. The sequence continues at coordinate 107,209,316 of NC_141135.1, forward strand.
CCGTGAAGAATTGGTCAGTGCTAGTTATGGTTCTGGCTTCTAGACCGTGATACCATACTGCTGCTCTTCCTTTTAATGTCATATTGAAGAACATCATTAGGTGTCCTTCGTCTTGGATTCGATAGTTGAACATGAGCGTTTGAAACTACTTAATATGGAGTTCTCCATCTTCTTCTGCTAACCCATGGAAGATGGGCAAAGGTGTTCCTAATGCCGGTAAATCCAATGTCCTTGCTGGAATTGTAATGGGTTGTGCCATGGCTACAACCGGATTGACAACACAGGAGTTTGTGTAGGTAAAACTACATCCCCACTTGAAGTGGGTTGATTGACTAGAAGTGGGGAAGTGCTAAGACTTCCACTTGCGCTCAAAGGGATACTTATGCACTTAGGTTATTAGAACCACTGTCGCTTATGCGTAATGGGCTGCTTCTTTGAGGGAAATAATGTCTTACAATCTCCAATCACCGTTTAGCCCTCTCAACAAGTTCTACTTTTAGTATTTCTGCTTGACGGTTCTTGTCAGAGGACATAAACCAACTATTTGGCCCTTAGAAGCCCTAGATTCGGAACCACCACTTGTTGTTGGCTCCTAGCAAATGCACCACTGATGGGATCTAAAATGGGCCAGCACTAGCTATGACACTAGTCGGACCTCATGCACAAAATAGATAACCCCACTACACGGCCTCACGGGCTAGGAGCATCTATAATACACCGATGTACACTAGATAGACTTAAATATGCATTTGTAGTTGATATGTAGTCCAATGTTTACCTTCCCTTCTCCTCAATGGGAGATCTCATAACATGTAGGCATAGTGCCTTGTCACACAAACATCAGGAAGCTCCCCTCGGCTGATTGCCGTGACTCCACTGTGACTCTCCTACATCTTGGGGATTGGCCTCAAGATGTGTCGCTCCAACATATAAAACATAACGCACAAACTCCACTCTTTTCTTATTTTGTACAATCCAGGAATACATAGATCCTCACTAAACATCCCAAGGAAAGCATACAACTGACCTACAACAACAAAGGCTCCTTTTCGCTTCATAAGTCATATCATAGGAAGACAATTGCTATGCAATCTAGGACTGATACCATGTCATGTGTTATGCATAGTGCATATGATCCTAGTGCACAAATAACATTCATCGAAGCAACATTTTGTGATGTGAAAAAACAGCCCTTTCATGATTTTCACTAAACATATGCTTCAATGTATGGAGACTAGCATCGATTTCTCATGCTACTAGCCCCTTAAATTGAAATATCTCAATTCTAAATGGAATGCACAATCAAATATTTCAAAGATTCAAAACCCTTTCAACCCTCTTAATCTCTTAACATCACCCTTTCCCTCTAACGTTAAGGTTATGCTGCGTTACATAGGTGTAGGGTATTATTTTTGTATGTATTTTTCGCATATTCAGAAAAAACATGAACTATAACACATAAACAAAGCCAAAATGAAGCCAAACATCATGCCTCATCTTTGTTATACAGCCACAACCACCAATCATAATTTTCTAGATTTTTATAACACGAAAATCCTATTTTCTCCCATTTTTAGCTATTTTTATCAGTTTATTTGTGCATAAAAATAGATTGTTTTCTGATTTGTGATTAGGGATTGATAGCTAAAAGATATTTTGTCTCAGAATTTCATCCCATGCACATCTATTTTTCCCACCCGAAACCAATAAAACCTTCATTTTTACACTAAAAAGGTGTTTTTCAGGCTATAATTTAATTATTGTGACTATTTATTATTACGAATCTGCATTTTTTAATGCACAACCCTCAATCATAATACAAACAAGCTCCAATTTTTTTTTTGTTCCATATGAATTCCATTTCAACCATCAAACATCAACAAGAAGCAAATTTCCTTTGTAAAAATGAGGCATACTGCTTATTTGCATGTTGCGAGTTTTTAAAATTATTTTTTCGGGTTGCCAATGGACCGACTAGCAGCAAATCTTCAATGTTGAACATATCCCATCAACATCCTCTTGATCTCGGAGCAATCTGGTTCATGCTAGGCAAACATCCTTCAATCATTCTTCATTCTTCTTCATGTGCATGAATTGCCCCTTAAGGGGAGAGAGAGGGAGGAGAGAAAAAGACTGAAATTGTATCTCCATGTCCAGGCAGCCATTGAACGCATGAGAGACGGTGATATGGAGCGAAGAAATACACAAGATCACTGACGCAGTGAGTTGGGGGGGGTTGCTTTTAGCCTCCATAGCCCCTCTCTCCCAAAATCCTCGCCCTGTTGCAGGACACCTTCATGCATTTTTTTGGGCCGTTGATGAATAACGCCCGCCACACCACCCCCCCCCCCCCCCCCCCCCCCCCCCCGCCCACACACACACACATACACACACGAAATCAAATTTTGGGGGGTAGCCCCCAAGGGTCACCCCCTTTTACTTCTCCTTTGGGCCCCTTCTCACCAAGTTTGGGCAATTGCCCATGCCGAGCCGTCCGACATCCAATTCAAGGTCCGAAAAATCTTGCGCGTCCATCTCAAAGTCCCCCACTGTTCGGCATCTCCCAAAGTCTCATATGACAGTCAGAAAAATTATGAAAATTCCCCAACCATTGCTCGGTGGGTCTTTAAAGCACTTTTGGGGCTTGCCGCTTGAAATTGTATTGATTGCAGTTCCCGCCTTCGACGAAGTCTATTTTTCCCTTGAAATTCAGATTTTTTGGCTAAGCACTTCTCGGCGTAAAAAATCATCTGTTAGTGAGCTTGTAAGCAAAACTTCTTCAATATAAGTCTCCATCAAAAGTCATTGGGCTTATAAGAAGGAGTACATCTCTAGACATATTTCACTCTTCAATATAAGTCTCCATTAAAAGACATCGAGCGTATAGGAAGGAGTACATCTCAATACATATTTTAATCTTCTTTTTCTTATGGTTGGGAATGTGAAGGGTTAGTCATTTTTCCATTTATCATGATCTTTCATGGGTATAGTAAGAGAGCCACATTTTGAAGTCCCTTATTTTTTTGCAATTCCAAAGTGACTTCACTTCCCATTAGAACCTTCAAGTGAGGGAAGGATAGAGGTAGAGTTGGAAACTACTGAGGTGGATCGATCCTCCCTTAGCTCCCTTAGAATATGCTCCATCTAACAGGTGTCTCAGGTTGCTAAATGAGATAGTAGGTATCATCTCTATTGCTCAAAGATCTTTCCAACAATGATTACCACTATTTGAGAGATCATTCCACTTAGTTAAGCCTCTTAGATGAAGGAGACATGCCATCTTGGAGTCACGCTCCATTGGAGCTATTGGGGGGTAAAGGGGTGAGGATTAAATCAACGAGTCTTGTTTAGGAGTAGTCTCCCTCTCTATAGACCATAGTAGTCCATTTAGAATTAGGCAAGATTTTCTACCAAGAGTGAACCAATGCCCAGAGCCACATTGGAGGCTATAATCTTGAACTTAAAGGAGTTGCATCACATACGATCTTGTGAGTTTGTAATGTATTGACCTTGATACTATTTAATATTTAGTGATAAAAGTAATCAAAGATGTTTTGTATTTGTGTGCATCAATAATTTCAAGTGTAATAATGTTTGGGAGTGTCAAAGTCCTTGTCTTTATTGATTTTTTTGAGATATTAATAAGTACTCTTCATGGAAAATCATGAAGATTGAAATCTGACATTTGTAAAGTTTCTTAAAAATGTAAAGTAGTAAAAACATAAAGCTTCTTGCCATGATCGCAATGGTTCAAATCGATCTAAATTTTGAGTTTTGGACAAAAGTTATGGCCATTTTAAGTTTTGTCTAGTGTGCATGAATTTTTACATGAAAGCTAAGCACGAGTATGAAAAGATCGCATTTTTGCTTTTTTTGGGCTTCTAGTTTTGTAAAAATGTGGATGGTCACTAAGTTGAGCTAAATCACTCAAAATGGCTTGTTTAAAGCTTAAGGCAAGCCCCCCTCTCTATATCCCATGGGTACCCTCAAAGACACACAATTCTCTTGATGAAAACACTACTTTGTGAGTGTGGGTGAAGCTATAGGAAAGATTAGTCTCTTAGCTTTCTCCCTCTCTTCTATGATTATGTAGGAGCTCTATCAAAAATCTACCGAGCTTCTACCCCCCTTTTCCATACATGCATGGAATATTTGTTGAAATCCACCAAGCTTCTCTCCTCTTCTTTGCATATGCATGGAAGCTCTGTTGAAATTCACCAATCTTTTCTCTCTCCTCTCCTCCATGATATGCAAAAGCTCTGTCAAAATCCACTAAGCTTTTTCTCTCTTCTCTAAAATTATGGGAAACCTCTATTGAAATCTACCTAGCCTTTTTCTCTCACTTGTCACATTTTTGTGGAAGATTTGTCAAATTTACTTTAAACAATGACCCTTAAGACACATTGTGAAGGGAAGGAGGTCATTATTAAGAAGGCACTTCTCAAGAACTCGAGGAAAACACTCCAATGAAGAACTTAGACATTGAGAATATATGCTATATCATGTCAAGTCATGATAATTGGGTTTGAGTTATTTATTTTATTCAAGTTACAAGTGTTGCTTCCATTGATCTTTTTTATTGATTAGAAAATATTGCATTTCTTGTATTGGTATGGCACTTTTATGATTGTGTGTGTGAATCAATAAAAATATTTAAGAGTACTTGCACGCCTCATATCGAGCATCGAAGTAAGGGATTCATCCCCAAACCAGAGCTTGAGATAGGTAAGAAGTTGGGATATGTGGCTGTTGGATTTGTGGGATCAACAAAAAGAGGATATCTAGTTGTTGGATCCCTGGGACTAATGAAACCATTAGTAGTCAGCTAGCCCCAAGGTCCAACAGGAATGCTACAGTGATTGAGATAAACCTAGAAGGGCATTGCTTCGTATCCATGGCCGAGAGCTAAGTGGTGAAAATGACAAAGCGCATTGTTGTTGTATCACCTTAGGTAGAGAAGCTTAAAGGGGCTTTGAGCCAGTGAATCCCTCAGTGGCCTATGATAGGGGTGTAGAGCTTCATGATCCGCATTGTAGAATAGGGATGGATGACCTCAAATACTAGTCAAGAGGTGGAATGACCTTAAGGGGTTGGGAATCCTCACTGAGGACTAAGATGGCTTCACAAAAGTCGCGGGGATCCTTGTTGGGATCATAATAAAGAAATTGAACCATGATTAAAAGGAAATGACTTTCTTATTGATTGTTTATGTCTTGCACTTAAATGATGTATAGTGAACCTTATGTAACAGGATAATAAAAGGAAGATGCTTTTATAAGTTTTCACAGTGCGGTAGCATGCTTTGCTAATCAGATACCTAAAACGACCGGTTAAGGAAGGTGGGAGGCCTTTGTCCTGCTAATTAAGAGTCTATGATTGGGTAAATCTAATCAGTCAAATAAGTTCCCTAAACATTAGATAGAGCTACTAGAACATGACCCTCCAATTTGGTAGGATAGTTAACTTGCTTAATACCATTTTAGGGGACTAGAGTGTGGTTGAGCATTGGTCCTAATGGCCATGGAAGTCTAAAAGAAAAGTCCACTCTCTTTGAACCAAGTATGGCATTATCTTGATATAACCTTTGATTGGTTACAAATTGACCCTTCTTAGGTGGGCATTAGACTTTTTTTTAGGAGATCTTCATAGTTTAGGAACCCTTAGGTCAATCCTTCAGTTTGAGGCCTTGTTGTTCCACTATGAGATAGACTCAGAGATCGGTTAGCTAAGTCTATGTATCTAAATTGGGTTTGGATGGTGCTACTCATGTGAACAGGTGTTTGGGCGACTACTAAATGTTCCCTCTTCTAGCCTAGCTAGGGTGAGTACATCACACATTGTCATGTGACTTTATATATATGTTATGAAATTGTAAGAGTAGTCGTACCTTTATGCTTTCAGTAGTGTATGCATGTGGGTCACTAGAAGATGAGTTTTACGAGATAAAGAGCCACTACAGAGGTTTTGTTCGGCGGTTCAATCAACACTAGAAATAAAGTTGGACTTAAGTGAAAAATGGGAAGTCATGTAAGTCAATGCCCAAGAGTTAGTAGGCATGAGACTTGATGTAGGGAATAAGTGGAGACTTAGGAAACTTGAGTAAGGAAGGGAAAGGGGAGAAAAGAGAGGAAGAAGGGTGCATGTAAGGAGGGTTGCTTCAAACGTGGAGGTGAAAGAGCCATATCTAAAGCATAAATGAAGCTATGAACCGTAAGGAACAAGGCTAAATGATATTGGATCTTCCAAGGACTTGAGAGGGGAAACAAATGAGTGCTTTTGGGCCTTCCTTAACTATTTAGAATAGGGTAAGATAGAGTTTCTAGGTTGAAGAGTACTGTCTTAAAATTTCAACATGTATATTTGCTCTTTGGGATCAAATCTTATTGCATATGCTTGGTTACAACAATTGGTAGACGCTTGAAGAATACAAAGAACCCTCTTTAGGGTGTTTTTAGGGGGGCTGCATAAAGGAGTTATTTTACTATTGTGATACACAGTAAAAATTGGGTTGAAGTGCAAAAATTAGGCCCATACAAGGTTTTCTTAACCAATTCTATTGATTGGTATTGCTTCTAGATGGATAGGGGAATGCTTGTTCTTGTCAAGGACATAGTTTTGAGAGATTTTGGAGTGGCTTAAGAGCAATTTAGTGCTGTTGTAATACGTAGTAAAAATAGGGCTGAAGTACAAAAATAAGGCCAATAATGGTCTTCTTCATATTTATCCATTTTTGTCAATGGATATTGCTTTCAAGTGATGGGATTGGCCTTTTCCCATTAAGATTCATATACTATGCTTTTCCTTATCTCATAGGCCAATGAAAAGTAGGGTTCTGATCTCTTTTTACTTAGGATGAAGGTTTATGTTGTGCTATTGATTTTGAGTTATAAGTTTTGCAAGAAATGGCAACCCAAAATACGTATACATTAGTGCATGCTGCTATCTTTGGTTTGTAGATAGAGAAAGTACATGAAAAGATTATTGCTATCTTGAAAGTTAAAATATGGTCTTATACAGTGCATGCAATTGAGAAGAGCAAAGTTTCAAGAATGAATCGACTCATGTAGGGAGAAGCATTTGTGATATGAATAGTTGGGATTCAGTGGTTGAATCTTAGTATATGCGTACTTGGCTAAGGTGCACAACATAGATGTGATTGTGGAAGATAAGAGGAAGAGGAATGAAGACATTGTAGGAATATCAAAGAGGGTGACACGAAGAAGTTCTGAGCAACCAAAGGCTATAGTGCAACCTACTCCCAATCATTTAATGGAGGATGCAATACATGAAAGAAAGCAAGATGGAAAACATGTTGGGAAGCAAAGGGTAAGCAACCAGGTTGCAAGCTGTAATTTGGCATAGAGACTATAATGAATATCAAGAAAGTGCTTGAAGAGTGTATTTTTAATAGTAAAGTGAATTTCACACTTGGGGAGATTCTTGGTATTGCAAAGAATAAGTTTCACGATGAAATCATTAACATTATCAAGAGGAAGATTCAGTTTCTTGGTGATATGGCTAATGCTTTGAAACAAGTAGAAGAGAAGCCTAGTTTGCAAGGCATATAGATTGATTATGAGCAAAAAACGTGTTGATTTGGAGAGGGTTCATACTATAAATTAGTGGGTTGATGAGAAAATGATGATGTAGTGATTGAAAATTTAGTTATTTGTAGCAACACTCATATGGGAGTTAGGAAAATGCAGCATATTGATGATGAGGCTTCAAGATTTATCCCTAGAAGTCATTATATACAGAACCATTGGGCAGGGGCTACAACAAAAACTATGATTAAGGTTGGGGAGTGTGAGATTCTATGTGTTGCTTTGCTTTTGACCATGGTTCGAAAATTAATGTGATGGTTCATAGCTTGTATGAAAATGGTGCATGACTAACTGACGTAGATCATGGTTGGAGGATGCAGGTTGCAAATAACTCCTTGAGAGATCTATATGCTGTTGCATGTCCCAATGTTAAAATAGCTATTGGGGATGTATAAGAAGAGCAACATTTCTTTATGCAAGATAGTTATTTATATCCAATGATTTTGGGACAACCATAATTTACAATTGTTTGCATGGAGACCAAGGTATTGGATGATGGCTCAGCATATACTAGAGTCAAGAGCAAAGATGGAAAAAGGGTTGTCCAATTTCTCACTGTATGTGTGAATCATGCAAGAAACCAAGATACTTTAAGATATTATCCTTTGCCTCCAAACACAAAGGAATTCAGAGAACCAGTTTTTTAGTAGGCACTATTATAATGCATGGATATAATAGTGTTGTATCAAGGATGCTCTCACCTCCTAAAGTAGAAAAAGATATATTTGCAGTTGGTTTTACTCAATTCACATGACAAGCAGTTCTGGTCGGTTAAGCATATAAAGACCATGTGCAAGACTAACAAATTGTACATAGGGAAAGCTAAAAAAGAGCCAAGAAAATATAGATTGTTGGTTACAAATGAGGGTATTATAGTCCTCTATGATGGATTGAGGTTTCTTGATACTATAGATGAAATTTTAGCAGCAATAAAGGTAGAAAATGAGGTTGAAAAGAGGGTGCTTTAGCTATGCTCTTTGGAGATGTTTGAAGTCATAGCAAAATTTTCTCAACAAGAAGGGTTAATGTTGAAAGAATGGGATGATGCGATTGTTGAAACAAAATATAAGACAATTGACAAGAAAGTCAAGCCAATTGCTTTGCCATTGCCACCTAATAGTGATAGGCTATATGAGAAAGTGTCCAAGCAACCAAGCTTGTGGGATCTAAAGGATATAGGGCATAAATTTACATGACTAAAACACTGGAGAAGTTGAAGATTGGTTGTGAGGCATTCCTCTTGCCTACTAAAAGGGAGTGTTTTATGCAAATATTAGCTAGACATGGGAAGGCATTTGCATTTTAGCTTGCCAAAATAGGTTGTGTGTACCCAGATATTGTGGCTTTGATGGCAATTTTTACTATTCCACATGTGCCATGGAATTTAAGGCCAATTATAGTGCCTCATGCTTACTTCCCTAAGTTAATAGAGCTACAAATTAAAAAGATATGCATGAAAATATTGGATCTATTGTCAGCCCCATACTCAAATCAATGGTTTACTATGCCCAAGAAGAATGGTACATTGAGGTTTATTCAAGAAATGTAGCTGGCCAACAAAGTGACTAAAAAATGTGGATATAGGGCACGTAGCCAATGAGTTTGCATATGCTTTTGCTAGAAGAGCTATTTATTCTTTAGGAGATTTATACTCGACATGTGATCAACTGTGGACATCATGACCATGAAGACACCCTCAGGTTTGGTACAAATGTGTACTCTTCCATAGGGTGTGTTTAGCTTGGTAGCACACATGATGAATGCAATGAATAAGGTGCTTAGAGATTACATACCATAGTTTATTATGCCCTTTTTGGATGATGTATCAATAAAGGGTTGCCTAGAGGATGAGAAGAATGAGGAATTGGATGCTCATAGGTATAGAGAGTTTGTTGCAAAACATATAGTCGACTATGAAAATATATTAGCTCACTTGGAAGAACTGGACTTAACTCTTTTAGGACACAAGTCTATGTTTGCAATTGAGGAGGTCTTGGTTTTGGGCCATATGTGTGAATCCTATGGGAACATACCTTTACTAGCAAAGATAGATGGTATTGATAGGATGCAAGATATTTGTGTTGGTGTTTCAAAAGTCAAAAAGTATTTGGAAGCATATGTCTTTTACCTTATACGAATCCCTCATTTTGCACATGGGGTTGATGATCTTACCAATTATTGAGAAAAGGACAGAGATTCTAGTGGGGTCAAAATCACACTAAAGTTATGAAGAAATTGAAGAGATTGTTGAAGTCAACATTGACATTAAGGGAGGCTGCTTACTCAAACGGGAAGTCTATAATAATCACAATGGATACAAGCTTTATTGGTTTTGGGTGGGAAATTGGGTAGGATGAGGATGATGATGAGGGGAAGAGATATGCCATATGGTTTGGTGCAAAAGTCATAAGTGAAAGGCAACAAAGGTATCCACAAGGGAAGAGAGAGCTTTGGGACATTGTAGCAGCCCTCAAATGTGACAAAGTATACTTTATAAGTGCCCTTGTGGCCATTAAAATAGTTTTCTTGCCATTATTGGGCATGATTACAAGTTGCGCAACACCAAACATTGCCATGTCACGGTTGATAGCTTATCCTAAAAGCCCATTATCCTATTAAAGAGGTGGCTGCTACTTGGAGTGTGTTGCCTTGAGAGGAGGGGCTAAATAGAGAGGAACTGCTGGCTCTACACATTAGACAGCTAGTGAGGAGATTGGAAGACATTAAGATAGGAGTCCAAAGATTGAAGGTAATAGGGCTTCAGAATAAGAAAAGGCTTGATAAGAGGCATATACTTAGGCCAAGGGTGATATAGGAAGGAGATTGGGTGTTGATTTATGATAGTAGCTTAGAAAATCAGCATACCACCATTCAAAAAGTCTTTAAATAGTGTTTTGGTTTGTATGTGATGACACATGTACATGAAAATGCTACCTATTCACTCAGATGGGAGTGCATTGGGGACTCCTATTACAAGGAAGTGGATCAATGTCTTCAAGAGATGTGAGGTTGATGGAGATGAGGTACATGAGAGCTAGAGGTAGGTACTACTCATGACGCCACTGAAGAGGATGATATTATGGTGGAAGATGAGGGTTTTGTACTTACAAAATACTAATAGTTTGCACATGCTAGAGGATGTGCAAGTCTGGAGGGGGTGGATGTCATGCGACTTTATGTATATGTTACAAAACTACAAGATAAGTTGTGTATCTTTATGGGTTAGTGAAATATGGGTTTTACGAGATGAAGAGTCACTATAGAGGTTTTGTTTAGTGGTTTAGTCACTAGACATAAAGTTGGACTAAAGAGGAAAAGGAGAAGTCATGTAAGTAAGTGCCCAAAAGTCAGTAGGTATGGGACTTGATGTAGGGACTAAGTGGAGACTTAGGAAACTTGAATGAAAGTGGAGAAAAGAGAGGAGAACAAGGGTTACATGTAAAGGGCTGAAATCCAATGCAGACAAGAGGGAGGAGGGTTGCAAACATGGAGGAGAAAGATCCATATTTGAAGCATAATTGAGGCTTTGGACAACAAGGAACAAGGATAAACACTCTTTGATCTTCCAAGGATTTGAAAGGGGGAGCAAAGGAGTGATTTTGGGCATGTCTTGAACTATTTAGAATAGGGTAAAAGAGAATATATAGGTTGAAGAGTGCTATCCTGATATTTCATGATGTATCTTTGCTCTCTAGGGTCAAATCTTGTTGCATATGCTTGGTTACAACAATTGATAAAAGCTTGAAGAATATGAAGAACCTTCTTTAGGTGTTTTTTTGGTTGCATAAAGGAGTTGTTTTGATGCTATAATACATAGTAAAAATAGGGTCAAGGTACAAAAATTAGGTCCATACAAGGTTTTCTTCATCATCAACCAGTTCTACTGATTGGTATTGCTTCTAGTTGGATCGGGAAATTCTTGTACTTGTTAAGAACATAATTTTGATAGATTTTGGAGTGGATTAAGAGCAATTTAGTGCTACTATAATATAAAATAAAAATAGGGTTGAAGTACAAAAATAAGGTCCAGATAGAGTTTTCTTCATCTTTATCCATTCTGTCAATTGATATTGCTTTCAAGTGATGGGATTGAGCTTCCCCCATCAAGATTCATACATGTATAGAGATGTGATAGTTTTTCCTATGTCATATGCCTATGTATAGTAGGGTTCTAATCTCTTCTTATTCAAGGTCAAGGTTTATGTTGTGCGATTGATTTTGAGTTGATCAATTGTCTCAATAAGGATTAGATTCACCTTGTACTATTGTACTTGGTAGTAATACAAAGGCTTGGCTTCATATTCTTCTCTTTAACCTCTATTCTCTGCACCCTTATTTCTCTCTTGTGGTCCTTTGAACATCACCCCTGTGCTCTTGAAAATGTGGTATTCGAGATAAAGTTTATTGGAGCTAGGGTTTTACAAAAATAAAAATTTTGAGAACATAAGAGATAGTTGTCTTGTTCTTAACTTATTAAAGCAATTGAATATTCATTCAAATTTATTGAAGAAACTTAGTCTAGGTCATTTCCAAGGAAGCTTGATTGAAAAGTGATTTTGAAAAGGGATATCCTAGATTAAAGGAAAAAAAGAGATGGAGTAATTGGAAAAGACTTGGTAGAGTAAATCCACATATTTTGATAGAGAGTAGTTGTGGCTTTACTTATTGAGCTTGATGGCATATTGTCTTTAGAATCTAAGATAAAATATTTTTATGACCTCAGGAATGTTTGGACATAATCATATTTGAACTCCAAGAGAATTTCATTCTCAAGTAGATAAAAGCTCTAGACTGGGTGGCAAGGGTACCAAAGTTGAGTTAGATGCAGAGGTTTGGGATGATAGTATGGATGATTATTTTTCAGTTGCCAAAACTAGTGAAGCAAGTAGATCTATGGTAGTATGTTTATACCTTATTGTTGCTAAAGTCAATTTGTGGTGGAAACAATGATGCCTTGATAATGTGGTGTTAAAAGGGTTAAGAACTTGGGATGAGATAAAAAATTGTGGTAAGAGGAAGATAAGATTCACTATCTTTTGAAACCTTAAAGATGAATGAATTCTTTGGTCTTCCACAACTTGACCTAACCCATAGCAATATTACTTAAGGTTTGTTACCCTTCAAAGTTATGCCCCAAAAAGATCTATTACGTAGCATACTACAAGTTTTTTGCCAAGGCTTGAATTTTTCTCTTAATCATCCTTTTATATCAATGAGGCCAATCACTTTAGAAGATGCCCCAATTCAAGCTAAGCCCTTGCTTAAAGAGATTAGTAAAGACCATGGGAACACTTACATTCCAAGAGAAAATGCAAATGATTGTGGTGCAAGATCTACATCACAATATGGCCATGTTTGCATGGTAACAGAAACTCAAGGGAATCTGTGACATGCCTGCTTTGAGACATCCTTAGCAGCACAATTTAGCGGTCCATGGTGGAGAGGATTTCCTAGGTGATGCTACTCAATACATTCTCAAATAACACAAGGTTTGCTACTTAGACTCTCTTGAGTCCACTTCACAATGGAAGGTCTTGGCCGTTTCCACAAGAATCGACCTAAATTTTTGGATTCTAAATAAATTAATGTCACCTATTAGATTAACTAGCATTAATCTTTGAGTATTTGCTTGTGCCAGATTGCTTGCATTGAAGAGTTGACTCGTATTACACTTGGTTCAAGGAGAGTAAAAAATGAGGGGGAGTATGGGTACATTGACCTCTTTGCTTATGAGGCAAAGTCTCACTTCGTTCCCCTAAAACAATATGGAGTCAAGGTTCTAATGTGATCCTATATGGTCAATGTTTCCCTATGTTCTAACACATCAAATTGTAAAGAAGCTCGACTTACCTAGACTATCCTGCCTTAGGGTGGATTCATCAGGAATCATACCTTCCCACTATCCTTGGTTGGGTAGTTTTAGTTATCTACTTACCTAACACATTTATACTGTACACATAAAATCATATTCCTTAATTAGTCCCTTTTAATCACAATGTTCGTTCACATAACTTAAGTCACAACATACAAATAATGAAAACAATCCTTTGAAAAACAACTTCTTCATTTAATATCTTATACAATTGTTCACCTTTCATCCATACGAAAGAACGACACAAAGGCCTTTATTTTACCAAGTTTTTCACCCCTAACTAGTATTAAGGCCCTTAGGAAGTTACCATCCTAAGAAGTCATGCAAGGGTTGAACAATTTCGAGGAGCCTAAGAGTTTATTGGCCAGAGCTACCTTGATACCCTCAACTCCTCTTGCCCAAGGATCTCCCTACTACTGAGCGATCTCTTGCCATGGTCTAATGCACTTTCCTTTTATCATATTGTACATTTGGTATATTAGGATTTTAATCCAATCAATCAAACTTCCTAACTGCATCAAGCAAACTTGTATGCACCTTTGTAAGCACAAGCATTTTTAAAATACTAAACTATATCATAATGCGACAAAACTTCACACGCGCACTCACTAGGTGGCCAAGAGCCCAACTCTTTTTTTTATAAAAATGCCTACAAACCCTTGGTTCGGACTCTAGCGTTTGGAGCCACTTTTATAGCAAGGAAAGTGGCTCCAGATGCCAAACTTTGGACCAGGGGTCTGCAGTCATTTTTTTTCAAAAAAATAATAATTTGGGCTCTTGGCCACCTAACAAGTGCGTATGTGAAGTTTTGTCCCATTCCAAAGTCATACTCCTACAAGACTTCAATCCATTGTCGTTACCTCATGTTTAGGTCTAGCTGGGTGAAGATCCATTTGAGACTCTTATGGTTAGTGACTAAAGTAAACTTGCTACCTAGTAAATAGCGTGTCCATAATTTGAGAGCATGAATTTTAGTAAGTAGCTCTAGATCATGGGTAGTGTAATTCTTCTTGTGAGCCTTCAACTTTCTAGAAGAATAAGCAATTGGGTGGCCTTCTTACACGAGTACACAACCTAATACAAGATAGCTTACATAAGTGATAACTTAAAATTCTTAGATCAAATCTGGTAGTTTCAAGATAGGAGCACTGATTAAGCTTTGTTTAAGCTTTTCAAAGCTAGGTTGTTCAATGAGAATCCACACAATAGCAACTTGCTTCTAAAGTAAAGCAAACAAGGCATAGTCCTTGATAAAAATCATGCACCATTCTATCAAGCCTAAAAAAATTTGGACCTCCTTAATCATTTTTCGAGGTACAGAGGGCACAAAAATCTTTATCCTTAGCAGGATCTAGTGCAATCCCTTTGTTAGATACTATAAGTCCAAGATACTCAATTTGCCTCCTCTTGAAGGAGGCATATTTTTTCTTTTTGGTGTAAATTTTGTGCATCCTCATTATTTCAAGGACAACTTGGAAGTTGCGGCTTACAATCATTATCCTTCTTTGAGTAGCTTAGGATGTCATCAAAGAAGACAAGAACAAAGTCATCAAGATAGGGTTGCAAAAAGATGTCTTGCATTAGCATGTTAAATGTTGCAGGTGCATTGGTTAATCCAAAAGCTATCACAATGAATTCGTAATGGCCATACCTTATGTGAAATGCACTTTTTGGAATGTCTTCTTCTTTGATCCTTATTTGACAATAGGATCTTAGATAAATTTTTGAGAAGATATTTGCTCCTTGAAGTCGATCAAGTAATTCATCTATCCTTGGAATTGGATACTTGTTCTTGATCATCAGTTGGTTCAGTCCACGATAGTCGATGTAGAGACAAAGGATTCTGTCCTTCTTCTTTTGGAATAGCACTTAGGCTCTCCATAGTGAATTACTTGGCTTGATGTATCCTTGGTCCAAAGTTTCTTGAGTTGTTCTTTCAACTCAACGGCTTCTAGAATGGACATATGATAGGGTCGCTTTGCTACTAGAGCAGCTCCTGGTGTTAGCTTAATCTCATGACAAACTTCTCTTGGTGGAAAAAGTTCTGTCAGCTCTTTAAGGAATACATATGCATATTCCTTTAACTAGGATGATTCTTTTTCAACTTCCTTTTCTTGCTCAATCTTATTAAGTTTGATTAGATAGATAGGTAGTCCTTTTCTTAGCACTTTCATGATCCAATAAGCTTTTGCTAGTTGAATTCTAGGGTTTGCGGCTTCTCCTTAAGAGGTCACTAACTCTCCTTTTTGATCTTGGAGCATGATTTGACCTCTCCTGCTATGAATATGACCATCATTGGCGATTAGCCAATCCATCCCTAGTAAACACTCCTAAGCTCCTAGATTCATAACTTTGAACTACATGTTGGAAAGATTGCCTCCTAAGTTTAATTCCACTCTTCTAGTTTATTGAGCAGAAATTGCCACTTTTCCATTTGCTAATTATACTAACAACTTAAATGTAGGTGTAGTGTCTATTCTTATCCTTTTTACATACTTTGGTAAGATAAATGAGTGGGTGCTTTAATAGTTAATTAAAATTTTAAAGGCATTACCTTGATAGATTGTGAGAGTCTGGATCACTAAAAACTAGAGATTGGGGCCCTTCTTGTTGAGAGTAGCATGTACTATTGCTCTTTCCATGTCTGCTTCTAAAGTGGGGTTTCCACCTTCATCTATTCCTTCGTCCCTTCCCTCGAAGGTGACTCTAGCAACTTTTCCTTTTGTGGTTGAAATTGCTTGATTCTAGCCATGAAATTATCCTTGGTGGATTGATTGGCCTAGCTTTGGTCATTGTCTTTTAAAGTGGTCGAGTTTTTTGGAAAGGAAACACCTTGGTGCCACTTTATACTGACTACAAGTACAAAGTTTCCAACTGTATTCGTCTTCTTGGGCTTCTTCCTTTGAGTAGTATGGTATTATCCTTGGATTATTTTGACATATCCTCGTGGTCCTTGGTATGGAGAACTTTGTTCCCAAAATTTTCCACTATTGGATATTGTTTGAAGTTCTTGGATAATAGGCCTTGCTAAAATTAATGTGCATTATAAATCGGATAGACTCATTGCTTTGAGATAGGTATCTAATAGAGAGTTTAATCCACAAAAAACTTTAACACCTATTGGGTGATGTCCATGGGTGGGGTAAACTTTAAAAGAGATACAAATCAAGAATAGTAGGCTTCCAAGCAAAATTCGTATTGCTTCAAACTAAAGAATTCATTCGTTTTTAATGTGCAGTATACTAGTGGAAGGTATTGCCTGCGTACATCTTCCTTCAGCTTTTTTCAAATAATGGTTACTTCCACAACCCCTTGGTCCTTGCACCATTGCTTCCACCAAAGTTGGGCTTCATCCATCAACTTTAGGTTAGCTATCGTTGTTGCTGCTTGATTAGGAGGTTCAATGCCTATAGTAGTGAAGTAATCCTCCATAGATTCAATTCAAATTTCTGCTTCAAGTTCGACAACCTTTCCTTTTTCATCAAACTTGGGTGATTTGATTTGCTTGAGAAGGAATTTCTTTTCTTGCGCTTCAATCGAGGTAGGCATATGCATGGAGGTGTAATACCCTGGTTTTGTTAACATTTGTAAGATTAATTGCATGTCTTATATGCTTACAACTTTTGTCTCTCTCTAAGGTTTTCAATAATTGAATCCACGAATTTTAAATTTACAGCATAATTCTAGTACGAAGTGCACAAGCTTGCAAGAATTCTAGACTCTTTTATTATCATGGCTTGCAATAAGGCTAACCGAATTTCTTTATTACATCAAATAACAATAATTGAGAGCAAGATAGGAATATTTTTGGGTTACAACAGTTCTAATTGTGAAACTTTGATACATCAATAATTTTGTAGGTTGGAGGCTCATTAGATTGAAGACATGGAGCTCAACATGCAAAGGATTCTTGTGGGCAGCCACATGAAAGCCCCATTTAAAGATTTTCATTCTTGAGAACAAAGCTCGAGAGCAAGCACATGAGTCCCTAATATCAAAGAAAGCATCAAATATTTGAAGGATTCATCCATTGGAGTGCTCTAATCTACTGGGCTTACTTGATGGAGAACTTGGCAACATGGTGGATCATGCTTCATTTATCTACCCCAAACACTGAAGAGGTATATCAATCCAATCTTAATCTCTCATTTTAATCCACTTACTTAGCTCAATTCCTTTTGTTGGAGAGATTACGGTTGCAATGCCTCCTTAGTTGAATCTTTCATTCTATGCATGTTGCCCACCTAAAATCAAGGATCCATTTGCCTTCCAATGCATCATGTTTAACTCTCCATCAATTGTTCTTGTTGACATTAACTCTTATCTGATCATGTATGTATTGGATTAATCCCAACTAGATAATAAGCCATTGTAAAAGGGTAAGTCGTAGCCAGTGAGTCACTTGATTGCCAAGGTAAGCCCTACCCAAGCTCTTGTTTAATCCCTACATCCCATGAAAAGATCCAATTCTTATTTTCCAATGCACCTCATGTTGGTTGCTTAATAAAAATTGTTTGCCATATACTCCGACTAAGGAAAAAGGTGGAAACTAGGCGAGGTGGTAAGACAAAAGAGAGGTGATCTTCCCTTAACACTTAAGACCCTGAGAAGGGATGCACAACCTGGCCTAGTGGAACTTTGCCCACCTCTTAGTGATCTGGAGCCCGATACTTGTATGTGGGTGTACCATTCCTGATAAAATACCTCTATTTTGGACACACTTTTAGCGATCATGGTACACATTTTTGGGACCAAAAACAGGCTTTATATTGGCTCTCTAGCACGGACCTCTAAGACACATAAGACACCCCACATGGCCTTGTAGTCAGGAGTGTCTAAGGGACACACTACACTAAACTCCAATATCGATCTTGCGGGAGGCAACCTTTTGGTTGAGTACTGTGGCCCCATTGTAGCTCTCCTACATCTTGGGGATTGGCCCCTTGATGTGCTACTCCAACATAAAGAACAAACGTACAAGCTCCACTCTTTTGTATATTGAATGATCCAAGAGTTAATATTTCCTCACTAAACTTACCCCAAGGAACTGCTCGTCTATCCTACAGCCTAGGAATCCTCACACACTCCATGTTGGTCATTTATTTAGGCAATCAAGGCAATCAAGTGCTATGCATCCAGGTTTTTATACCATGTGGCATGAAAATATGCATAAACCAAATTAATTAGAAATTTATATATTTCTAGCAAAACACACTCACAAATACTCTCTCCCCCTAACCGTTTAGGTTTTGCAACGTTGCATAGGTGTAGGGTTCATTTGTATGCCATTTTCCATATGAGAAGTGATAAAAGCGCACTGAAACATACAAACAAGGATGATCTGAGGCTTAATCCCCATGCCTCAACCTTGCTAAACATGCACAAACATTATTCATATTTTTTCCTAATTATTTATAATGAAAAATCTAGATTTTCTAATTTTCTCTATTTATTTATTAAAAAAAGTATGAAAAATCAAAATTATGAGCTCTTATTGATCAAAGGCACTCAGATCCATTTTTATATTCAATTTTATTCCATGGAAACTCAAAACACTCACTAAAACCCCCAATTTTCATGATTTCATAAAAAATCATAGTTTACGGGTTTTACATGTTTTGAGAAAAAATGACTATATCATCAAAATTTCTAGTTTTTTCTTTCATTTCAAAGATAATTCAGCATATCTGGCTGGGATCAATCATCATCAATCATTTCCTTCAATTATCTTTTATCAAACGAAGAAAAATAACACTTATTCATAAAAACCCGCGTGTTCAAGGCACATATCCCGAGATTGAGAGGCCGTTGACGCTTCCCTCTTGCTGCTGACACACTCTCCAGCCCCGATCTACATCCTCTACTACTCCATGTCAAGATTGTGGGAGAGAAGGAAGGAGTCTCACTTGTAGCTTTCTTGCTTGCACAATGGGGGAATACACATAAAGGTGGAGGCCGAAAAACAGTTTTCCTCTTCTTAGTTGTGTAAGCCAAGTACAAAAGAAATAGAAGAACCCTATATATGGGTTTCAGACCAAACTCAACTAACTAAGGTGGCGTACTAACTGAGCCACGAACTAGAGTAGATAAGGATAGCTGTCATCTAGCTATTATTCATGAATGGTGTACCAACCGCATCTGCAACTGACAAGTCGGTGACATAAATGCACAACGGTCACCCTGGCATATCACGAGTGGAGCTCGATATTCCAACACTCCCCCTCGAGCTCAATCTCAATTCCTGCACACCAAGCAGGTCTCTGAACTTGTGTAGCTTCTCTACACCCAATGCCTTCGTGAATATGTTAGCAACCTGATCCTCTGTGCTGACATAAACTAGATCAATAAGACCTAGTAAAACCCTCTCCCAAACATAGTGATAATGTACCTCAATGTGCTTTGTTCTAGCGTGATAGACTGGGTTATTTGCCAAGTGTATACTACTATGTTGTCACAATAAATGACAATTGGCCCATCTGTAGGCTCTTGCATATCATAAAGTAGCTTATGCAACCAAGCTACCTCACATGCAGCCATTGCTGCACCCCTGTACTCAGCCTCTATGCGCTTGACAAGGCAACTGTAGGCTGTTTCTTGTTGCTCCAAGTGACTGCAGCACTCCCAAAAGAGAACACATATCCACTGGTAGATCATCTATCAGAAATACTACCAGCCCAATCAGCATCAGTGTATCCATGCAACTGTATCTGAACCCCAATCTCATAGAATAGTCCATACTGCAATGTGGACTTCACATATCTGAGTATGCGTCTAGCCACATCCAAATGTGGTTTCCTTGGAGCCTGCATAAACTGACTTACCAATCCAACAGCATAGCTCAAATCTGGCCTAGTAATAGTCATATAAATCAAACTTCCTACTATGCGTCTGTACATAGTAGGGTCTTCCAGAAGCTCACCTGCATCTACGCTCAGCTTCACATTCTGCTCCAAAGGAACTGAAATAGGCTTACAGCTTGTCATCCCATATTTGGACATCATGTCCAATCCATACTGCCTCTGCAAGAGCTGTATCCCACTTGGTGATCTAATCACCTCAATGCCCAAGAAATAACGCAGCTCTCCCAAATTCTTCATCTCAAACTTCTACTTCAATAGCATTTTCACATGAAGGATATCTTCATCACTGTCACCTGTCATAATCAAATCATCAACATAAATGACAAGTAGCATAATATCTTTCTCTGTTTTTCTCACATAAAGTGAGAAATCTGCCTTGGAAATATGAAAGCCAATAGTGACAAGATACTGTCCTATCTTGTCAGACTATGCTCTAGGTGCTTGCTTCAAGCCATACAATACTTTCTTCAACCTGCAAACAAACTCAGGATGAACAGCATGCATGCACATAACTTGGTGGCTGCTCCATATAGACCTCTTCTTGCAAATCACCATGCAAGAAGGCATTCTTTACATCCATCTGATGTAAAGACCATTCCTTTGATGTAGCCATAGCAATGATTGCTCTTACGGTTGCCATCCTTGCAACACTGAATGTTTCTTTATAGTCAATAACATATGTTTGTGCATACCCCTTGACTACTAATCTTGCCTTGTATCTGTTCACAGAACCATCTGCATCGTGCTTCACCTTATAAACCCACTTACAACCAATTGCATTCTTACCTTTAGGCAAAGGTACCAATTTCCATGTAGCATTTGCTTCCAAGGCATCCATTTCTTCATCCATGGCTTTCTCCCATTTTTCTTTTTCCATGGCTTGCTCAAAAGAAGTGGGTTCTTGTTCCTGTATCACTTTGACCATATAGGCATAGTGAATGGCTGTAAATCCATCATATTTCAGCCTATCCACAGGATACCTAGCTCTGGTAGACCTGCGCAAAGTAGGTTCACTTCTAGGTGCTCTCAAAACATCCCTGGTCTTCCTTACTCCAGGTGTAACAATAGAAGGAATACCCAACTCATCATCAATGCTCTGTTCTGAGCCACTGGATTCACCATCCACATAAGAGTGACATGCATTCACATCAAACATTGGCTGATCTACCTTCTCTTTTCCTTTTCGTGATACCTGCATACCACTATCTACATTGCTTTGAGAAGATTCTCCTGATTTTAATTTGCCTGTCCATGGCGAAGAACGTGAACCACTGCTAGAGGATGCTCCAGGTCCACTAATATTTTGTGACTGCTGCTGTGAATTCTGTGCAGCATTACCATTTTGTGCATCTACATCATCAATCACATTTACTGGTTTATACCAGCTACTCATCTCATAAAAAACAACATCTCTGCTCACTGTAAACTTACGAGTAGAAGGGTTATAGCATCTATACCCTTTTTGCTGCAAAGAGTAACCAATAAAGATGCACTTCTCAGCTTTTGGATCCAACTTGGATCTCAATTCATCTGGCACATGAACATAGGCAATGCAACCAAAAATCTTCAAATGAGAAATATCTAGTTTCCTACCACTATACCTCTCCTCTGGAGTCATCCCATGTATTGCTGCAGTGGGAGTCCTATTCATTATGTAGACTGCTGTAGCAACTGCTTCAGCCCAGTAAAAATCTGGCAAGTCTTTTTCATTAAGCATGGCACGAGATACCTCTCCAATATGCCTGTTTTTCCTTTCTGCAATTCCATTTTGTTGTGGGGTATGACTGCATGAATATTGCTGCTTTATGCCATGCTCTTGCAGGAATCTTGCAAACTCATTTGAGAGGTACTCTCCCCCTCCATTTGACCTTAGGCATTTTATTTGCAGGCCTGTTTTTTTTTCAACCATAGCTTTAAGAGTTTTGAAATGCCCAAAAACTTCACTTTTCTTTTTCATAAAATAGACCCAAACTTTTCTGCTATAGTCATCAATAAAAGTGACAAAATAATAACAGCCTCCAAGAGATGCAGCTTTAGTAGTCCACACATCAGAGTGGATTAATTCCAATAGCTTCTCACTCTCTTGAACATGTCTAGGAAATGGTTTCCTTTCCTGTTTTCCAAACTGACAGGCTTCACATACCTTATGCATTTTTGCAACCTTGAATTTTGGCAATCCTGCAACAATATTTTGGGCCTGCATTGATTTAAGTCGCTGTACATTAACATGACCAATGTGTTTATACCAGATATCAATATCTGCAACTACACCGGTCCCATGTGCAAACATTGATGCACTCAATTCAGGCATGTCTGCATCCAACGTAAACATTCTGCCCTTCTTCTTTCCTTTTGCTATCAAGTGACCTTTATTTTTCATATCCTCAACAAAGCATCCATGAGGGTTAAATCTGACATGCAAGCATTGCTCAACCATTTGACCAACAGAAACCAGATTCTTGGTGATATTCGGGACATGAAATACATCGGACAAGTATTTCTTTTTTCCATCCTGCATAGACAAAGAAATTTTTCCAATTTGCATAATAGGATGTGCAGTATCATCACCAGTCTCCAGAATCCTGGTTTTTCCACTTTCCTTGCATCCTCCATCCATTCTGCAGGACCTGTCATGTGGTTTGATGCACCTGAGTCAACATACCATACATCGTTTCTTTCTTCTGCACTTGTCACAGAATTGTTCATGTGCTGCACCATAAACAAATGCTCATTTCTGTCATCACCCTGTCTACTAGAAGATGCATAATTCCCTTGTTGCAGTTTTCCTTTCATGATGTCATTCTACTTTTTATAGCAGTCTTTAGCCATATGCCCCATTTTACCACAACAGTAGCATTCAACATTACTGTTTGCATTTTGGCCTCTTTGCCATCCACCACGACCTCTTTGGCTCCCCCTGCCTCTAGAGTTACCACGTCCTCCTCCATAGGACTGGTTTTCTTGAGTTTGCTGCATATTCTGATTTCTACCACGGCTTCCAGATCGGCCTCCTCTACCTCTGCCTCTACCTCTTCCAGCATTTGAGTAGAAGATAGCTTCTTTTGAAGTTCCTCCTGAAGAAGATGCACCACCATTTCTCTGCTCCTCAGAGATTAGAAGAGCAATCAACTCCTCAAAATCAGGAAATCTTGCACGGATGGAAATGGATGTTCGGAACTGTGCATAATCCTTTCCTAGACCATTCAAGGTCACAGAAACTAAATCATCATCTTCCACTGGCGACCCAATGGAAGCAAGTGCATTTGCAATCTTCTTCACCTTCATGTGGTAGTCATTGATGCTCATATTTTCTCTTTGCACATTATGCAACTCTTGCTTGAGCTGCATTTTCCTGGCTTGCGAATTTGTGCTATACATTTTTGACAAAGTATCCCATGCCTCCTTTGGCGTACTTGCATCCTGAATATGCACAATCATAGAGTCTGAAATACTGATAGACAGCCAGTACATAACTTTCCTGGCTCTCTCATGCTATGCTTTAAATGCCTGCATTTGTTGTTTATTGGGAACATCAGGAAGAACTAGTTCTTCTTCATTTCCTGCAACAAATTCCCAATATCCTTTTCCCATAAGGAAATTCGTCATTCTAAACTTCCATGCTTGGAAGTTGTTCTTGTTAAGCTTTTCAGTGACAATCTATGAAAGAGAATCAGACGCCATTATAGAACATTGCAAAAAATTCTGTCATTGCAAAGAACACAACTTCAGCCTCACAAGGGCTAATCTGCAAAACTGACAAAAGTGGTATTTGACCACACAGTCACTTCCTAGTGACGATTTTGCATCAACATGCAATAAGGATGATTCTGTAACTCCCAATGTCTTTGTGCACAAGCATACGATACAATTTTTACAGTAACTTTTCACCGACTTGTAGAACAGTGGTTGCACAGCACAAAATAGGGTCTTTTCCTGAGTGCGTGCAGAAAACTTCCGCCTCCAAAACAGGCGCCGAAACGGCCTCAAATCAAAAAAACAGGGTCACCGGGGGCTAAAGCCTGTGCCGCAGCATATACTGCCCTCTTGCTTCACCGCAAAGGGCGTCTCAACCTGAGACAATGCACTCTTGCAATTTCCAGCTGTGCTACCTGCAGAGATCTTCTCCCAAAACAGAAAATGAAAGCAACACTGCTCCTCTTACCAGAACACCGCGAACTTGGTTTGCTTTCTTGAGCTCCTTACCACGAACGAGGCTCTGATACCATGTCAAGATTGTGGGAAAGAAGGAAGGAGTCTCACTTGTAGCTTTCTTGCTTGCACAATGGGGGAATACATACAAAGGTGGAGGCTGAAAAACAGTTTTCCTCTTCTTAGTTGTGTAAGCCAAAAAGAAGTCAAGTACAAAAGAAATAGAAGAACCCTATATATGGGTTTCAAACCAAACTCAACTAACTAAGGTGGCATACTAACTGAGCCACGAACTAGAGTAGATAAGGATAGCTGTCATCTAGCTATTATTCATGAACGGTGTACTAACCGCATCTGCCAACTGACAAGTCGGTGACATAAATGCACAACGCTCACCCTGGCATATCATGAGTGGAGCTCGATATTCCAACACTCCATCAACAAAATTTGCTTCAAAATCATCATCACTCCCCTCCCCCTTGTCTCGTTCATTGATGCATATGAACAACCGCTAAGAGAAGAGAGGAGAGAGAAAGACTAGAAAATTAGATTTTAAAATCCTTCATTAAAATAGGCAAGCTTACAGCTAGCTCATTCCTCTCTCTTTCCTGATCGAGGACCTCTCTCTCTCTCTCTCTCTCTCTCTCTCTCTCTCTCTCTCTCCAAACGGGTGTGTATCGGAGAGGCACTGATCCGGTTTTGAGAGGACATTGATGCTTCCCTCTAAGTTCTAAAACATTAAAATAACCGGTTCAGCCTTTTGTGTTCACACTGTCCTGCAAGTGGATATTTCAGTTTTGAGGGGGCAAATAGACTCTGATTCACGATTCGAATGGACAAATGGCTTCGTGAAATCAAAATCTATAAACTTGGGCATCGTCACGCACTTTTTGGCTCCTAGATCCAATAGCTACTTTATAACGCCAAACCTTGCGGGGATTAGATGGGGGATCAAACGACCTCCGATCGACAAACTGAGGCTTGCGTTGGATTCATGACATCGGAATGCATCTAGAAAAACTCCAGCTTAGTGATCCACCACCATTTTATTTTTCATGAAAATTGGCTCTTTGACACATCCCGGCCATGTTTCCTCTTCAAAATCAGCCAGAACCACTTCTAGATCGGCTCAAAACCGCTCCTAAACTCCAGCTCTCACTCATGTATGACACTTGACATGTATGTGGTCAAAGGAGATTATGTAAATGTACTCGGGATTATGCTTTGTATGCCAAGATGTTGACTATGATGATGCTCATGGTCCTCAGCCAATGAGCCATTTATACAATGCAATTGGGAATTGGGATAGACAATGTTTTAGTCACATTCACTTAGGGACAGTCACAAAAATATAATTATAGAAAACTTTGTATTTTACCTGGGAGTGAATCCTATAGCTTCTCTCGAAGAGGATTCATCCCCTTCGATTTGAATACAAAATCTCCCCAATTGAAGCTACGTCTAAAAGTTATGGCCATTTTTCTGCACTGAGCTCACTGTGGACAGGGTGTAGACCACTCCAGGACACACACATAAATCCAATTGTAGAAGAATTTTGATAAATTTTTGTCACAAAGCTTAATAGTTCATCTTAAAGAGGGCTTCCTTCCCTTCGATTTAAATAAAAAATCTCACCTATCAAAGTTTCCTACTAGAAGTTATGTCCCATTTAGTGATAGTGGGTCCTATGGATTGCATCTAAATGGCTAGTCAAAAAGATAAAGCTAAGGCCCATGAGGAGGTCTAGAGGGAGATTAGAGACTCCATGACCTCAACGAATGATGAACCTAGCTTAGCACAAGATTATCATGGTGATATGCATGAGGAAGTGCTCGATATGGACCCCCATAGGCTACTCAATCACACTTTATGTTGGCATGAGCTTTGTCACATGGAAAGGCATAATGACATGGTTTCCAACCATCATCAGATGTCATAAAATTGATGTAGCAATCAGGAAAATGATAGTCTCAAACTCTCAAACTCAACAAATCCTAAAGCAGATCACCACTCTTGTAGCCTAATTAACTACCACCCTAGCCCAAGAAAATGCGAACAAGTCCAAGTGCGAGTCTCGATAGCCTCCACCATTGGAGCCACTACATGGTCCACATGGCATTCTTGGATCTAAGGGTATTCCCCCTTTCACCTATGAAGTCAGTAAACCCTCTCATGCTATGATGAGTCTCTTTTGAGCTCCCCCATCATCCATGT
This sequence comes from Lygodium microphyllum, assembly GCF_053477565.2. NCBI lineage: Eukaryota > Viridiplantae > Streptophyta > Polypodiopsida > Schizaeales > Lygodiaceae > Lygodium > Lygodium microphyllum. Next base: position 107,236,015 of record NC_141135.1, read on the forward strand.
AGCCAAACCCTCAGTGAGACCCTTGCCCACCATTGGTGGAAGCTCCCCCACTCTTCCTAGGAGCCCCAATGGAACTTATATGGCTCAGCCCCAGTGTGGACAGCATGATATTAATGATCAACATGGCAATAACGGGTAGCATGGCAATAATGGGTCCACATGGTAATAACGGGTTTCCATGGACAACAAGTCCCCAATGATCTCTGTGACAAGATCCTTCTCACTAAGTACAATGGGTAGTCCCCATCACCATCACTTTTGGAAGAATGAACTTTCAAATTAGTGTCCTTCAATATCCATCCTTGCACACACCTTTAGTGCAAGCTCCAACAATAAAGGACTCTCATTCATTCCTTGGATTTTTCAATGATAGAGAGGAGGGGCTAGCTTCGGATGAAAACAAAAGTTCCTTCTTTACTTCAAAAATGATAGACTTTTCCTTCAACTCTTTCTCTAAGAGAAGCAAGGTTGACATATTCGGAAGCTCATCTAACATAGCAAGCACATACATTTCTCCACATGCACTTGGTCAAACAAGCAAAGAAGCTTTAACCACTTGACTAGCACCATCTTTTCCAATCTAGATGTCATAGGTATTGCTCAAAAAGGTCCAAGGCCAAATTTTTCATGATTGTTTCCTACCCTTGTTAGTGAACATTTCTTGTGAAAGACTACGTAGTAGTTTGCATGCGAGGAGGTGAAAATAAGGTGCACTTGTGTGTGAATATTGGAGTATTTTGGGTATGTTACATGCATACACATACACATACACATACACATACACATACACATACACATACACATACACATACACATACACATACACATACACATACACATACACATACACATACACATACACATACACATACACATACACATACACATACACATACACATACACATACACATACACATACACATACACATACACATACACATACACATACACATACGCATACAAGTGAATATTGGAGTATTTTGGGTATGTTACATGCATACACATACACATACACATACGCATACGCATACGCATACGCATACGCATACGCATACGCATACGCATACGCATACGCATACGCATACGCATACGCATACGCATACACATACCCATACGCATACGCATACGCATACGCATACGCATACGCATACGCATACGCATACGCATACGCATACACATACACATACCCATACAGATAAATGACTACTATTGGAGCTGCTGTCTCAGCTAGCATACCTATATTGTTTAGCTCTGAGTCCCTTAAGACACTCTCGGAGCTAATCTTTTCATATTTGACAACACTCTCAAATCACCTCTATCCGAATCCTTGAGAGATGAATATTTGAGGATCCTTTATGTACATTCATTTTGCTATGAAATTTATTTCATTGATAATTCTATAGTTTGTGTTCATTGAGTTGTCATACATTCTACATTTCTCTTTGTTTTCCCTAGCATTTCTTTAAACCATATCAAATCTTGGTGCCTAGAGTCTTGATCAAGAAAGTTTGGCACACAAGAGTGCACGAGAATACCTTTAGAGATGTCTCATCCCACATCACCAAAGTAGATGCCCTTGGAGCATGAAACCATGACACTAGTTTCACCTTTAGTGCAAGCTCTAAGGGAATGATATGACAAATTGACTCAAGGGTTGACTGGCAGGATCTCTCTTGGGCTAGGGATTTGTAATGGGTACATATGCAAGATTTTTAAATAAAAATTTCAATTCATCACATGAAGATATGGAGATCCCAACCATAGAAGAAAACCCAAGAAACCCTCAACCTTAAAGCTATGCACATTTTACTTCGTGAATACCTTTGGTGGACCATCCAAGTGAGCAAGTCTATATCCCAAAGGAAAGTCAACGATAGTTTGTGTTGATTCCAAGTAAGAATTCAAAACTCCTAACAAAAATGGCCTATATCGAATGAGGTCAATACCAAATCCTTTGCATCCACTCCCAATCAAATTGGTATATTAAGATACTTTTGATGTAAATCTATCAGTTACTCTTTTGCTAATCTAATTGCAAGCCATGAATGTAATTTATCATAGAGACCCAAGCTGATACCAATATGCTCATATATGAAGAGGTTATCACCAAATTGCCACAATTTCTACACATGGATATGCCTAATAGCCCATCCAACTTCAATCTAATGATGGGTTAACACCAGAGTCATCTTACCAAGTTTAGAAACCATAAATCATAATGTGAAGCACATAAAAACTTAAGAAGAAATCTAAATACTTACAAACTTTGCCTGCCATGCTGTAATATTTCCGCAACGAAATATTAACGACTCTTGATCCCGCGCAAAAGCAATTTCGAGTGATCTTCCGCAACAACGAAACTTTGGCCTAAGAACTCCAGCCTCGTGCATTAAGAATACCATATCCGCATGGTGCCTATGAATTCGTGGCTCGAAACCGCAAGCCACTGCAGTAGAAACACTTGTTCACGGGAAAACAAAGGGACAATTTTTGCAAAATTTTAAATGTATTAACTCCCTCCCCTTCAGCCGTTGCATGGCGGGGAGAGGGAGTATGTGTGGAGCTTGAGTGGTGGAGTGGCTACCCTCACCCCCCCTCCCAAGCTTGAGAGGGAGGAAGGGGATTGTGTGCTCTTGCCGCCGCCCTATGGAGTAGCCCGCCGCCATCCAATTGCTGCTGCGCGCGTCGCCTTCATCATCATCATCATCATCATCATCATCATCATCATCATCATCATCATCATCATCATCATCATCATCTCTCATCGTCATCTTCGCCATCGTCATCCTCATCATCTCCTCCATCCCACGTCATCTCTCTGTTTCCAGAAGCTTGGAAGCTTCTATTGGAAGCTTCTAATTGAATCTTCCCTAGGCCTAGTTCACACTGTGCCTTTCGGGTTTTTAATCCGTATTCCCCAAGGCCAAATTCTCGTGCCGCGAGGGAGATCCCGAACTGAAGGTGATTTCAGAAATCGAAAAGGGGGACCAAGGGAGAGTTTGCTGAGCCGAGATTTAATTCGTCAATGGTTCTCAAGCAAAAGTCAAGAGGAGCACACGCGGGAGCTTCCATCCAAAGTAAAAGAGTGGACAACGCCCCGATTTTTAATGCCCAGGTTCTGATTAATAATTCCGCATGGAAAGGATGCATAAATCATGTTTTAAATTCACGTAGGGAAGTCTAAAATGCATTGGAAAATCTATATATGCTTGTTTGATTTACAAGTTCAGTTGCATGACTAGCACTTGCATTTGCTTGCACTTCCATGGTCAAGGGTAGTCACATTTTTTGAACATGGGATGCATAACTTAAAAAATGAAATTGTGCTAAGACCGCATCCTTGTTGCATCTCGCAAAGGATAGGGCATATAACACATAACATACTTATGTAATAAATTCATGGATGTGTCTCGTGATTAAGGTAATCGTAGATGGCCATTCAAGGATGTCCGAATAGTTGCAATGCATGGAAATGATTTATGAACTTTGCAAATTGCATGGGATGATAGTGACATTCTAGGTTGGGTTAAGTGATAAAGGAAGGATTAAATCAATGATGGACTCATGGCATTCGCTCATGCATGGAGTTCTTTTATCAAAGTTTGAATTTGGGGAAGGATGCATCTTCATATTAAAGCTTGAATTCAATGCATTAAACGTAGCGTTTATAAGAATAGTTCTGAATGTAAATCAATATCGCATGGGGCAAGGAAAAGAAAGATCACTGTAGATTCCTATAGATGCATAAATGCAAAAAGGTCTATGGTCTTGAATTTGCATATTCGCATGGAATAATGCATCTCACCTATCTTGTAGTTACTTACATTTTTTAGGGGAAAGTGCTTGCAAATTTAGAAAAAAGTATTTGCATCTTTAAAAGAGAAGATCATCTTTAGTCGTGGATTGGTTAGATCAACTAAGTAATTCACGTATAATTGAGTAGCTTACATGAGAATCATAAAGGTATAATTAGTTAGCATATGACGATCGCCTCAATGTGCTAGGAAGGGTTAAGCTATGATAAAATTCTGCCTAGTATTGCACTTGGGATGCCGACTTGATACTTCCAATCTTAAAGGTCCTACCCACATCCACGAAATGTTAGGATTATTTAATCGCCGTGCAAGAATGATCTAGGGTTCTCACCCTCAGGATCAGTTGACCAAATACTAGACCTCCGCAAGGAATTTAGGAACCCTAGGGCCAAAATGACTATCAGCCTAGTAGAGTCAAGGTTTCGGATTGGGTCAATAAGATTCCCAAGCCCTTATCTTGATCAAAGGTATTCTTGACCAAGGAATACCGTGCGATGAGAAAAATAATCCCACAAGCTAGGTGCTAACACTTATCTCGTGCAACAAGTTGCAACGTCGTATGCTCTTGTGTCTAAATCACAAAATGGTGCTGCAACACCTTAGACCAAGTTTGGCGAGTTCTAATTACAAGTCTAATGTTCTAGAAATTGAGCAGTCGTCTTGCTTCAACACTCTTTCTTGAAGACTGATTTGTGAAGCCAGGGTAGTAATGAATTGCCAAGAAAGCAATTGACCAATCAAGTTAGGGCGACGAGGTTGCCCAAGATTTATTGACCTTAAAATAAGAAAACCTAAGATAGTGACAATTTGGGTCAACAGGGTATAAACCCTAACCCAAGGAAAAGGGGGTAAACAAGCAACTCAGCTTACGAAACCCTTGGGATCTTGCCAAGTTGTGAATGATCCAGGATCGAATGCAGGAAGTATTTGAGGAGAAAGAATCACACTTCCGACTGTCTACCTGACCCTATCCAAGGGGGTTGTTAGCCGCACCGGGTACGTGGACCAAACCCGCCGCGAGAGGTCTCTCCGTGGGTGCTACTTGGAGCAGGAGGACGCTTCGGTGTTAGGGGAGGCTTTGGCCGTAAATCCCTTGCCTCTGGATCCTGCACAAGAGGCCAACGTGACTCAAGATGGGATCTCGAGGCCCGTATACTAGTCAACGAGCGGAACTTGGAATAGCGATCCCTGAGGATTGCTGGAATAGCCTTCTTGCAGGTTATTTGATGTATTCCAAAGACTGGTAAATAAAGATCAAATGTTGAAAGAGGAACTTGCTTGACATTGTTTTTTTGTGTCCGTGCCTAAGTTACGTGAAGGAACCAATGTTTAATTGGTTAATTAAGGAAGCTATTTTTGCTTGTCAAACTAAATGTGGTAGGTGATTAGATAACTAAAGCAACATGAGGAAAGTGTGATGGATGTGACTTTGGGTCCGTCCTACGGAAGGGTGGTCCCGATTGGCCGTGAACTTTTCTCAAAGGAATTGACAGCGAGGTAACAATGACCTAGAATCTATAGAGCAAGAGTCCCGATTTATGCTGTTTAACGGGAACGGAATGGGACTATGCCTTACGGGCAGAGAGGTTGAGTTTCGCATCCCTCTTGTTTCCCATTCTCCTTGAACCAAGTGTAGTATAAATCAGCTTCGACCCAGATGTCTCTGGGCAAAGTAGTTCGTTTGGGGCTCGACGCTAGCTACCTCCTAGGAACTTGACCATTAGGTAAACCGTGATTCAGGTCGGTCCTAAGTGGGAACAGCTAGAATGCTTCTGCTTCGTGGCAGACTTAGGAAGACCTAGATCACAAATCCCATGACATTCCTTGTGAGTGCCGGGCGACGCTTTCTAGACTCTCTTCTCGATGGGCTGCTAAGATGTGTCCTATAAGTGGACAGGGGGACACGTTACACATGCATTAGCACCTTATGATCCAAAATGTGATGATCCAAATCACTCCATTTGGATTTATCATGCCTCCCTCTATTGTGGGATGAAGATTCCAAGATCTACCCTACTTAATGCTTCTACCCACTCATCAACATGTGCAATAACCAACATTGGTATGCGACTTAAGCCTTGTTTCAACATCTTTTTGTTTTCTATTGCTCTATATTCATAAATATCAGCTATGGTTGAGGGATACCCAAAAAAGCCTCTACGTTTGCCATAAATCTTTCTTGTGTTGCATGTTTGATGTCAAAATTCTAAGATGATGATCCCAACCATATCAACATTTGCAATATGATGTCGAGGAGGGTATGTGTCAAGCCACAATTCATAGGGGTTCAACAAAAGAATCAAGATAGAAACATTTCAAAAAGGCTCCATGTATTGTTCTTGAAAGGCTTTGCACAATTGTAGCTACACCTTGAGTTGCAAACACTATATCTAAGTCAATCGCTTAGACTAAACTCTTCCAAGAAGGTAACTTGGATACTCTATGCAACCCAAAATAATTCTATTAGATTAGTATAATAAGAAATAATGTCCCTTTGATAGCCCAAATTATCCACCAACAGTAGGCAAGTAGAAGCCTTAAGTAAGAAACCATGTATCAAAACCTTGAAGATAGCAGTCCTGTCTTGAACTTTCTACAACTTGTTTTCTTTCTAACTTCTCCTCCAAACTTAGAACATGGTCATCCAGATACTCAAATTGATCAAAACAAGCCTCATCTACAAGCTAGCACAAGTAACACTATGAAAGTCATCTTTCAATAGCCCAAAATGCTACTTTGAATAAAATGTATTACTTTTTTTAGTTTTAGGCTTGGACACCTTGTACTGAAAATAACTCATTGCATGTGTTTTTATCCACGCAAAATTGTATTAAGTGAATAGAACTTAATAATAAAGGCTTAAACTATTTCTATAGACTTTGGAACCCTAAAAAACCTATTTGCATCCTGAAGTAAGTATCCCATAAGCGTATATCGAGAATATTTATATAGATGCATTTTCCTTGGTTTTCCTTCATTGAACGTGTAACCATGTGACATCCAACCCCTCCAAATGTGCACATCCTTTGGCATGTGCCACCCTATGCATCCCTCTAAGTCAAAAAGCCACCTCATGTTCACCCAAAGTGTCAAGACCATAATTATACTATAGTTAGGATCATAAATCCAAATAACAATCATCCTCAACAACACGTAGCTATTCAAAGCACTCCCACCTAGATCATAACGTATTGAAAGCTCATACATCCCAAATAGCATGTAACCCTTGGCATCCAACTCTAGAAAACCTATAGAATCTCTAAGATCAAATGGCAACGATAGGTCATCAAATCTTTGTATAATTTAGGAACATATCATATGGCATCATTGCAACATCCCACATTCCTTTGACTAGTAGCAACTCACTTGGTTTTGGTGTGTCAAACATATCCACTTTTGTTCCAAAATCATACATAGAAAAACATACATCCACATGTACCTTGTCATCATGTATAGGAAAATATATACATCGAGATTCAAACCTCCATAAAGATGCATCCTCCATGATAGATATCTCTTAACTGACATCTTCTTTCACTCGCACAAACTTTGGCATCTCTATAGGCGGGACAAACAAAATTGGTGATGCCCTCTCAATAATATGTGCATCTATCTCATTAATAACATTATTGAAAGCATCCAATTCTTCTTCATCTTGAGTTCTTATATCATCTACATGTACTACCAATGTAGAATTGGCATTTCTAGGTATTGTTTCATCCTCACTTAATGCATTATCTGCTTGCACTATTGTTGTAGCATTTGCCTTCTTCGTCAAAGCATCATTAGTATTAGACACTTTCATAGTAACATTAGTGGGCTGCAACATGTACATCATATGCACTCTCCTCTAATACTATATCTCCAACCAGAATCAATACATTTGTATAATCAGCACTAGCCTACATATCGGATAGCATAGAAGTAATCTCTACATCATCAATACCCTTTGGTACTGCATTTGTACTGTTCTCTATCAAGACATCTATACTCTCCTCTACCATCACTTTTGTATTTTGAGTTTTAACCAACTAGGCATAAATTGAGTACATATCAACAAGGGTATCCCATTAAGTCTTTGCTCTAATAGTCTTACATGTACTAGCCAAATCTGTTTGAGGCACCTTGGCCTTTTTTTTAGTCCATAAAGCATTGGTCGAGAGCTCTATCTTCTCAGCTTTAGGCTTCTTCTCAATCTGCAATCCATAAGCTACTGGATCTACGATGGCATAGGCTACTCATGTGTTGATAAATACGACATATCCTAAGTCATATCCTATGGATGTATGTATCTAAAATAGAAGCATATGTAAAGTGTCCTTAAATTCAGGGTATATATCTTTTGAGGATACCACTTGTGGTAGTTGACTTTTGGAGAAATGGAGAAGAATAATAGAGGAGAAGAAAACATGGAGCTCCTGACCTCTCATCTGATTTATCTCACGGACTCCCTCCACTTCAGTTTTTATTATGGTATCAGAGCCAAGCTCATCCCTCAATAGCAGCTCTCTGCAAAGGAACACCCAACCTCTTAGTATAATTCCTACTCTCCCCCATTACAGCTTGGAGGAAGGAGATCGCAGGAGACATCGAGATTGCTCCATCTCCACAATTATAAGTTTGAGTCAAATTGCAACATCTCTCACTCTTGGACATGAAGTGAGAGGGATCTCTGCACCAAGATAGTTAAGCTTCTGAGATAGAATGGCTAAACGGTTGTGGCAGCTTTCAAACTTGACAATGAAGGAGGAAAAATTCAAAAGTCCTATCTTGCCCAATGCAATTATCCTAATCTGTTCACCAATGCAGTTAAGATCCTGCGGAAAGAAGTGTGACTGAAGCGATATCCAATGTACTAAGTGTGCACACACTTCAAGATGCCCGTGCTGTTGCAGTAGAAGAGCGTGAGAGACGACATGAGAGCTCTGTGTTCCTTCAAGCAGGACTAGTCTTTGTTTCAGAGAAAAATATTCGTTCTGTACAAAAGCAGGCGGACGGAAGGCCTTGAGAGGGAAAGGGACAAGGTAGAGCGGCCACAGGATGTGAGTATTGCAAAAGGAAGAGAAAAAGATCAAAGATCCAGGGGAACCAAAGGGAGTGGAAGCAGAGATGATAGCAAACGAAGGGAAGACAAAGTCAAAGATGAGGATCTTCAAGTTCTCAAAGACAAGGATGGAAAACTCAAGGATGAAGGCATCAAATTCAAGAAGCATGAACGTGGTTCCAGGCATGCAAGTGGAGTAGCTGAGGGAAGTGGATTTGGAAGTGAAAGTAAGGTGCAGCAACAAAGCCTAGAAGAGCGGGCTTCCCCATTCAATGTGAAGCCAAGGTCACCATCTCCAACTCATATTTCAGTCCATGAAAAAGCAGCACATAGGGCTGAACCAAGTGTAAGTGTAATCAACAGTGGCAACAGGCGGCCCGAGAGAGAAGTCGACAAGTGACTAAACATACAGATTTAGCTCCTCAGCAACATGTGGTTGATGAAGAGGTGAGAAGCTGGGAACCCAGATCCCAATCCTGATAAAAAAAGAGGAAGATCATGGAGCCCAGAACAAAGTGAAGTTTAAGGAGGATTATGATGAAGTTGTCAAGGATGTCAAAAGCTTAAGAGCTTCATTCTTTTGATTTGGAATTGATCACAAGTGCAGATGCAACATTGAGGTAGGTTTGTCCATATAAGTTGAAGCACACAATAGAGCTAAGTTGACAGACTATGACCAAGCTCGATACAGGACTTTCAATTTGATGCTTTATCTTGGAAGTCAAGAAGAACTGAGAGAGGAACAGCCTACAACGGATGAGGAACTGGGTGAATTGCCCAAAGGGATGCATATGACAGATTTTGGAAACATGTATGAAAATCATAGTGCTGGAAGCTATTTTTACATGCATTTTTGGACTATGTTTGATGCTTTTTGGTCTCAGATTGGACCATTGATGTTCCGAATTGGGACATACTACTAAATATCATTTGTGGACAGTTTGTATTGCTATTTTTTTCTGAATTTACAGCATCCATAATGCATGACATGGCATAGATCACTTAGATTATGGGAGACAAATTGACCAAATACAATTATAGTGTTTGGTCTTACAGGATGGAGAATTTTTTGATGGGTAGAGGTCTATGGGACCTCATAACAGGTGACGATGAATGTCCAAAAGTTCCTAAACATCTAGCTGAAGAGCAAAAGAAAGCGTACAAGGATTGGACAAGAAAGAACATGAAAGTTTTGCATTGGATCTCCATATGTATTTCAAAAACACTGATTCCTCATATCAAAAAGGCAAGTACTTGTAAGGAGGCATGGGAAATCATAGAAAAAATGTATGGAACATGTACAGAGGCTCGTAAGATACAACTCAAGTAGAGATTACATGGTGCATGGAGAGGCAATCGCAGTATCAGTGACTATGTGGCAGAAATCAAGCAAATGGCAGAAGACCTTGCATCCATTAATGCACTTGTTGATGATGATGATTTAGTGTCAGTGACACTAAATGGACTTGGACTAGCTTTCAAATATTTGGATACCTCTATTTCAGTTAGAGGAGGCTCTATGCTTGACTTTGAGGAGCTTATTCGATTGCTACTTATAGAAGAAATCAAGTTGGGATTGAATGCATCTAGTAGTGGCAAAAACACAGGTGGAGACAGTGTTTTCTATCACCAGAGAGGTCGTGGAAGCTCATCTAGAGCTAGAGGCTCTTCACTTGGTCGTAGCAATTATGGTTTTGCTCGTGGAAGAGGTAACTTTGGTTGTGGTGACTTCATGCATAGAGGCAGGGGGAGATCTTTCCCTAGAGGTAGAGGACGGTCTAGTCCTTCTTCACAAAGAGATGGCACTTGTCATTATTGTGGGCAATTTGGTCACTTTGAGAGGGATTGTTATCAGAAACAGAATGCCATGTCTAGGGGTCATGGAAGGACCCAATATGGCCACTATGCAGGCATTATGTTATGGACCTAGAGTTGGATCACCTAGAGGTCACCTATTTGCTATGGAGCATGTGCTTGGGAGCATGACTCACCCTCTTCGTGAGAATGACTGGTTTTTGGATTCAAGAGTTACAAACCACATGACTCATCATGCTGAGTGGTTTGATAGCAAGGAGCAAATGTAGAATGATGAATATGTTGCCACTGGTGATGATACTTTACACAAAATTACTCATATTGGTAGTGTGCCACTTGTTACTAAAGATGGGATTGAGAACAAGCTTGGTGATGTACTTTATATGCCCACAATAACTAAGAACTTAGCATCGGTTGGTCAAATGATAGATCAAGTATTGCAGGTGAGATTCAGTAAGTTTGGATGTTTCATTGAAGAGTTCCATAATGGGAGAACTGGCAGGGTGATTGCTCATGGTAGAAAGAAAGGGAGATTGTTTTCTTTGGATGCAGGTACTCCAGTGATTCAAAACTCTATGTATGTTGAGAGAGGACATGGGAAAGATAAGGATGTGGAATTATGGCATAGAAGGATTGGTCATGTTAATTTGCTAAGATTGAAGCAAATGCAATCAAAACAGATAGTCCGTGGTCTACCGCATTTTGGATATGTGAATTTTGATCATGTATGTGAGGCTTGTCAATTTGGCAAGGAGTCCAAATTGCCATTTCCAAAGAGGGGGAGAATAAGCAGCTATCCTTTGGAAATAATACACTCAGATATTTGGGGCCCATGTCAGAATGTTTCCATGAGCGGAAGATGTAGATTCTATATCACTTTCATTGATGATTTTAGCAGAATGACTTGGGTGTACTTTATGCAGCATAAAAGTGAAGCATTTGAAAAGTTCTTGGTGGAATTTAAATCTATGGCTGAAAAGCAGTTTGGATGCTACATAAAATGTTTGAGATCAGATAATGGTGGAGAGTACATGTCATATGAGTTTTGTGACTTCTTGAGAGATCATGGTATCAAAAGGCAATTGACATGCAGGTACACACCTCAGTAAAATGGTGTGGCTGAAAGGAAGAATCGGATTATTGTAGAGGTTGCAAGGGCAATGATGAACCAAATGAACATGCGGTTGTCATATTGGGCAGAAGCAATGCATATTGCAGTTCACATTATGAATAGAACACCTATAGCCTTGACTCATAATATGTCACCATATGAGAGAATGTATGGCAGGACACCCATTGTTGCATACCTTAGAGTCTTTGGATGTGTTTGTTATGTTCATGTTCCGGATGATTTGAGAAAGAAGATGGAACCTAATGCTACAAAATGCATTTTCCTTGGATATCCTGATGAGAAGAAGGGATACAAATGCTATGATCCAGTGAGTAGGGAAGTATACATTAGCAGGGATGTCAGATTCAGTGAATATGAATCATGGTACAAGCCCAAAATTGTAGTGGGGATGTTGATTCCTATGAAAGAAATGATGATGATGGCTATGGAAGGAAAATTTCAACAAAAAACAAGGCTGAAAATCAGCATGTGGAAGATGCTTTAGGACCTCAAGAGAATGTGGAAAGCAGTGGTAGCTACAGTCCATGGAGTGGAAGATTGAGAAATGCACAAAGGAGTGCAGAAGTTGCAATAGGAAAGAGACCTATGGCTGAAAGTTTAGAAGATGAATCTATAGATGACAAGTATGGCATTCCGCATGTTAAAACACCTGGCGCTAGAAGTGCATGAAAGTATGTGCCACCACATGCTAGATCAGATGAGACACATGGTAGTGCACCTCAATTGAGAAGATCAGAAAGGGTAAGGTATCCAATTGATAGATTGATTTATAATGGGTTCATGAAGATGCATTATGCATACATGGTTTCTTATGTACAACATGTGGAGTCTACTTGCTTTGAAGAAGCAGTAGAGAGCAAAGAGTGGAGACAAGCAATGGATGAAGAGATGGATGCACTAAGGAAAAACAAGACTTGGGATTTGGTGAAACTACTGCATGGCAAGAAATCCATTGGATGCAAATGGGTTTATAAGGTCAAATGATGGTTCTCTTGAGAGATATAAAGCAAGGTTTGTTGCAAAAAGGATATGCACAAACTTATGGTTTGGGCTATGAAGAAACATTCAGTCCAATAGCTAAAATGATGACAGTGAGATCGGTAATTGCTTTGGCTTCTATCTATGGTTGGAAGCTTTATCAAATGGATGTGAAAAATTCATTTTTGAATGGCAACTTAGAAGAGGAAGTGTACCAGGGATATGTGGATCCAAAGTACCCACATTATGTATGCAGGTTGAAGAAGGCTTTATATGGACTGAAGCAAGCACCAAGAGCATGGTGTGATAGAATTAGCAAATTCTTATGCAGTATGGGATTTCAGCAAAGTAAAGCTAATTATTCACTTTATGTGAGGCATACAGAAGATGGTATGGTTGTTGTTGTCATCTATGTTGATGATCTCATTATTACAGGTACATTTGAGAAGGAGATTACTGAAGTCAAGCATGGGTTACATAAAGAGTTTGATATAAAGGACCTTGGTTTGTTGAGATACTTCTTGGGTATTGAGGTTATTGACACACCTCATGGTATATGGCTAATACAAAGGCAATATGCATTGGAGATGTTGGAAAAATATGGCATGACAGGATGCAAACCTGTTGATACACCATTGGATCAAAATGTTAAGTTGATGGATGATGGATCTTATGTTGATGATATCACTATGTTCAGAAAGATGGTTGGTAGTCTTATCTACTTGACCATTACAAGACCAAACTTGAGTTATGCTGTTGGATTGATAAGTCAGTTTATGCAAAAACCATGCAAATCACATTTGGATGTAGTGAGAAGAGTTCTTAGATATGTGAAGAAGATAGCTGGATGTGGCTTGTTTTATGAAAAAGGAATCAGGCCTACATTGTTTGGATACTCAGATGCAGATTGGGCATGTAGCTCTATGGATAGAAGATCTACTAGTGGCTATGCATTCTCATTTGGATCGGCCATGGTAAGTTGGAGCAGTAAGAAGCAACCTACAGTTGCTCTATCAAGCACTGAAGCATAGTATAGAGGCATTGCATTGGCAACATGTGAGCAGACATTGCTGAGATTGATCTTATATGACTTGGGGATAGAAATTGATGGTGGAGTCATTATGTATTGTGACAATGTTAGCAACATTATGTTGGCAAAGAACCTAGTCTACCATGCAAGGACAAAACACATAGAAGTGCACTATCATTTCATTAGAGAAAAGTCATTGATGGAGAGATTGACTTGGTCCATGTGAAAACAAATGACCAAGTTGCTGATATCTTTACCAAAGCATTAGGTAAAGATAAGTTTGAGTACTTCAGGAGTGCACTTGGAGTCTTATGTGTGCAAGCTCATTCTGAGCTTGAGGGGGAGTGTTGATAAATATGACATATCCTAAGTCATATCCTATTGATGTATGTATCTAAAATAGAAGTATATGTAAAGTGTCGTTAAGTTTGGGGTATCTATCTTTTGAGGATACCACTTGTGGTAGTTGACTTTTGGAGAAATGGAGAAGAATAATAGAGGAGAAGAAAACATGGAGCTCCTAACCTCTCATCTGATTTATCTCACGGACTCCCTCCACTTCAGTTTTTATTATCATGCAGACATATCCTCTAAAATCTTCTTCATGCCACCCTTACCAAAGTTCATAGTAATGGGTAAACTTGTCTCACTAGCAGAGATTGTAGGCTTCACAATCCCTATGGTCATGCTTTGCATTATTGCACCATATAGATATGTGAACAAATTCACTCTAGCTAGAGTCTACGAAGGAGCAGCTCTCCCAAGGTCTTCCAGTCTAGCCAATTTTACTTGTGAATATCTTATATTCTTCACAAGTTCATCCATGACTTCATCTTTTGTTGTTGGTATCTGAAGTGGGTGCATGAGGCTATGGTCTAGGCAAAGGGTCAAGTTGTTTAGGGGTAGGCAAAGCTCATGGTGAAATCAATTGTTCTCCCCTTTTTTGCCTTTGACTATCTTGGACACAATAGTTTGTACATTGGCCCAATCAATCTATAATCCTTTCTTTGTAGCATTATCTTCAAGAAGTATCCCCAATTCTATTTGAAGCGGTAGATCCACAACTTGTAAGAAAAGAAGAACCTTCTTTGTCTCCAAAGTCAATTGCTCTACAATACTTAACTACTCATATTGTCTTTCAAACTCTCTTTGTAATTCTATAGCTATATGCCCTTTTGCAAGCTTGGAAATCCAATCCACAAAAGTCCTTTTAGTCACATGGTTAGAATCTTCAAGATAGTATTCTTCTTTCAAAGCGCTTTTGAACATAGCCCATGTTTGGCAATTATTTGCATAGATTACATTCACTTAAGTCCTTAGGTCTTGGGCCACAACCCCATAAAAATACATCGGCATGTCATCTACTAGAAATCTAGCCATCTCAAGCTTTTCTGCATAAACAGAAGGAAGCTAGTAATATTTTAGTCATAAAATTTCTAGATTACTAAGATGAATTTTCCAAAGCATTTTTCATAGCGTGTTCTTATATGAACATCTCATAGGTCCTCATGAAGTTCATAAAGTCTTTGGATCTAACCACATCATCATCTACATGCATATTATCTCCCATCTTGTTAAATATGGATGCAGCTTTTCACATTGTGTTCACCAAACATCAAAGGGATAGGTGTCAAGCCACAAACCACATGGGTTCAAGTAAAGAATCAAGATAGATGGAAACAAAAAGTTTCCAATAGATTATGTGTATCTGTGTACAATTGTAGCTATACCCTCGAGTTAAGTTGATTGCTCATATTAAACTCTTCCAAGATGATAGTTTGGAAACTCTATGCAATGCAAAAGAATTCTACTATAGCAATATAATAAGAAATAATATCCCTTTTGATAATCCGACGCATTCACCAATTGTAGGCAACTAGATGCCTTATACAAGAAACATTCTGTAAGCAATGGAATATGATTAAAACACCG
The DNA here is from genome assembly GCF_053477565.2 of Lygodium microphyllum. Lineage (NCBI taxonomy): Eukaryota > Viridiplantae > Streptophyta > Polypodiopsida > Schizaeales > Lygodiaceae > Lygodium > Lygodium microphyllum. The sequence continues at coordinate 107,251,762 of NC_141135.1, forward strand.
AGGACAATAGTCAAAGCTTGGCTGAATTTTTTTTTCTCTCTAATTTTTTCATCCGAACTTAGCATATGGTCGTTCAAGTACTCAAATCGACCAAATCAGACCTAGTCTACAAGTATTCATGGCAAAACTGCAAAAATTGTCTCTAAATAGCCAAAAATGCCACTTTTTGTAACATACGTTGCTTTATTTGTATTATGAGGCATGGATGCCTTGTAGAACTCAAGATAACTCCTTACATGTGTTTTTATCCATCCAAAATTCTCATTAAGTTATTAGAACTCAATAACAGGTATTTAGACTATTTTGCAAGCCAGTTCTAAACCTAGAAAATCTATCAAGATCATGAGTAAGGATCCCATAAGCATATATCTAGAATTTTCACATGGATGTATTTTTCTTGTTTTTTCTTTATTGAATGTGTAACCACATGACAAGGATAAACATACATATCTACAAGAATTCAACACATCAGGACTAGTGGCATCACACACACACACACACACACACACACACACACACACACACACACACACACACACACACACACACACACACACACACACACACACACACACACACACACACACACACACACACACACACACACACACACACACACACACACACACACACACACACACACACACACACACACACACACACACACACACACACACACACACACACACACACACACACACACACACACACACACACACACACACACACACACACACACACACACACACACACACACACACACACACACACATGCATACACATACAATTGCCATAGCCTCTAAAATGAATGTTACTTACAACTTTAGGTATTTGATACTCAACCATTCCCATCTAAATATATATAATGTAACACATATTCATTCCACACATCTTGACTTTAGTTTGAAAAATAATCTAACAATGCTAAGCAATAGCTAGGAGACCCTTGCCCTTTTAGAAATTTCAATACAAAACAATAGAAAAAAAGAGAGAACCTATTAAACATCAAAAGAAACATACAAATCCATAGCTTTGAATGTTTGCAAAGCTTGGATTCTTCTTCTTCTTCTTCTTCTTCTTCTTCCTCTTTTTTGCCTCTTTTCTTAGCATCAAAGTAGAGAAATCCAATTTTGAATTGTGAATAGAAATCCTAGCCAAAGGGAAGTAATGGCAATTCAAAGATCATCATAGCAAGATAAAAATCTTGCATGATAGAGGAGATTAGAATTACACAGATCACATATGAGAACACATGTATATCTGCGTTTATAGTACATATATAGTGCACTTATGTACATGGGTAAAGGAGAGTATAAAATCTAGTAGTTTGCACATAGCCACGTCATATAATAGGGTGGATGCATATGCATTTCAATGCATCAAACACATGGCCAAAATAGAAAAGAATAGAAGAAAACAAGAAAAACTCCATACCTTGATTTTGTAGATAACGACATTTTCTTCTTCAAGCTAGCTTCCCTCCATGCTCCATGATAAAGCAACTCTCAAAGGGGCTTTGAGAGCTATGTGTGTGTGTGGCTTCTTCTTTGTGTGTTGTTCTAACTTCAATGAGTGGTTTACTCTTTTTTTCCCCCTTTAGGAAAGTAAGGCCAAAATTAGAGTGCTCGTAATTTTGAACATGGCTACATTCAAGAATGTGTTCACGTGCACAAGAAAGACCAATTACATCCTCAAATTTGGGACCCAATATAAAGTAATTAGTCATCGTGGGTATATCCTAAAAGAACAACACAAAATTTTGGTGAAATATTTTGATAAAACTAGAAGTCACATATGTAAACTATATTTCACAAAAACTCTAAGTATATTGCAACACATAAGAAATATATAACAATAATAAAGTAATTTCATCATATCAATATGCTAAAAAATTGTAGAAATTTGGTTAGTTAACACGACCAAACTAGTTAAAAGGAATATAAGCTCTTATTTTTTAGCTTAAATATAAGCTTCTAAGTGAGTTTAAGGTTAAGAGCTTTGTAGGAATTTACAAGATTTAATTTTTAAGCTTTAAATGTCGGTAGGTTGAAGACTTTTTTAGTATTCCATAGATGTGTATCTTGTAATACATAGGCAATGTTATGCATAGCTCTCAATTATTCCTGCCATCGGAACAAGAGATGTACAAACACTTTGTCACATGAGTTGACTTCTTGCCACAATATTCCTTAGTGAATGCAACCCTTTAACCTTTAAGGCAACTTGTCTTACATTTGAGTTGACATATTGAGTAGAATAGCTAAAAGAATAAAAGCATACACACTCTTTATGCTCCATCCCTTTTCACTTTTCTTTAAGCTATAGTAATAGTGAAGGTTGTACTTTTCTTTTCAACATTGTAACAACTAAAATCTAAGATTGAGATATTTGGCTATAGGGTGTAATGTGGGTAGGCCTTGGCTAGCTTCGTTTAGTCTTAGGCAACTTTTCTTGTGTTGTTGTAGCCCTTTAGGGTAATAGCATCACAAGAGAGTTAGGTAATATGTCACCTCTTTATAAAGATCCAAAACTTTTGAAATATAATTCAAAAACATTATGTATGAACAATGATTGGACGAAAGATATCCATTCATGCCATTCCAATAAGTCATAGCATATTGAGTGTTGTTGATCATTAAAGAACGCCAATCAATACTTCTTGGACATCTTTCATGCTCTATATTTTGGTTCCTATCCATTGCATAGTTATAGAGGTTTGTTAAAGTTTGAAATCATCCACAAGTGGCAAGTAAAAGTGGCTTCCCTCAAATATATAAATCTCAAAAACAAGCTAAGATTTAACCCTTAACTATATCCAAATAATTATGCATGTGAGGAGGAAAATATTTAGCATCTGTGAAGCTATTGAAAGCCATAGCAATTATTGTCTTTACTAACAAGCGTTGGATGTGAGGAGGGAGGTATTTGTGACATTATATTGGGTACTACACACACTTAAGTTGATGTTTCACACTTATGTGAATCCCTAGGACTCTTTGCACCCTAAGCCATGCTTGATCCAAAAGCATAATGTAAGAGCATTGCTAGACATATATATTTCACACATTGATGGAACCTAAAATGGGCCGACACTGGCTAAGGCACTGGACTTCATGCCCTCAACAAACAACCCCACCACACAGCCTCGCGGACCAGGAGCATTTGTCGAGGGATACACTATCCTAAACACTAATTATTGCACGTTTATAGTCTGTAGTCCAATGAATGTTCCCTTTTCCCCTCTCCTCAGAGGGAGATTATACATACATCGGCATTAAATGCCACATATCATAGACACAAGGGCACCCCACCGCGGCTGATTGCCGTGGCCCTACTGCAGCTCTCCTACATCTTGGGGATTGGCCCCTTGATGCGCTGCTTCCGCATATAGACACATTCAAAACAAACTCCCCTCTTAGTGCCGATATAATTAACCTTCCAGGAATGCACTTATCCTCACTTATCCATCCCCTTTAACCCATTGTCTAGGCCTACAGCTGAATTGCTCACTCTCTATACATGGGTCAAGTCCTAGAGAAACCAAGTGCTATGCATCTAGGAGCTTGATTGATACTATTTGACGATGCTTAATGCAAATGTGTATATGATTAAGTGCTCAAACAATTGAAAAATAGCCTCGTGCATTGTGAAAATCCATTCTTTTCATGTTTCCATACACTAACGCGTAATTGCTGCAATGAGAGAAGATACCGAGCCTTACACTCATGCTGTACTTCCCTTTATTTAACTTAATGTCATCCTATATGAATAATGCAGCAAATACATTGGATTTTACATTATATTCCAGCACTCAAACTTCCCTCCTCCCCTATCATTTAGAGTTTTGCCTCGTTGCATAGGTAAAGGGATAATTTCATGTGTATTTCACACAAAATAAGCAGTAAATACTCACAAAAATATATAAATGGAAATAATCTGAGGCAAAACCTCATGCTTTATCCTCATTATACACTCACAGACACATCTATAATTTTCCATAATTTTCCTTGTCAGTTTCCTATTTTTTTCCTTTTTAAAGAGCATTTTTCTCTATTTTTTCTTATTTTTTCTTATATATTATCATGAAAAATAGAAGAAAATTAGCATTATTTTAGATCTGTGCCTCTTGAGTCTTTAAATAGCAAACATGTACATTTTATTGGTGTTTTGTTTCATACTTTTCTGATTTTAAGTCCAAAAATCCCATTTTTACTCTAAAAACCATGCTTTTCAAGCTTTTTCCATTTATTTTCCACATTTTAAGTGTATATTTTTTGCGTTTTTTATTATGAAAGACTAAAACCAATAGCAAACAATATGTCCATCAATTTTCAACCCATATGAACATTGCTAACATCATCAAATGCGGAAAAAAAGCAAATTTCATTATACAAATGTCATTATTGTGTTATTTTTTATTATTTCGGGTTTTAAAACTTGTTGTGGGTTTGCAAAACAGGCCCCATTTGATGCTCAGCCCGCTTCCACACTGCCATCTTCAGCCCACCTTCGATTTGGAAGCAATTCGGTACCACGTTGGATGAGCATTCATCAACCGAGCTTCATTCTTCTTCACACGTAGGAACTGCCCCTTGCAGGAGAGAGAGGGAGGAGAGAGAAAGACTAAAAAATAGAATTTCATTCCCTTTATCATATTGCACGTGGTTACCATCAAAATCTTGCCCTCTCTGCATGGATCAGGGATCTTCCCTTCTCTCTCTACATGATTGAGTATCCAAGAGGCACATACATCCCCAAAAAATGGGCCGTCAATCAAAAAACGCCCTCCCTACATGATGACATGTTTTTGCATGTTTTCTTCATTTAGAGTTTCATTTCATTTCATTTATAAAATGTCCACTTCAAAAAAAGCCACTTTCATACTACTATGGAAGGGTTTTCAGCCTGTTTGGGGGTGCAAACGGACTCCAATTCGCGATCCGATTGGACGACAGACTTCGTGATGTCGAAATCTATAATTTGGGCCTTGCCATGCACTCTTTGGCTCCCGGATCAAGTAGTTTCTTTGCAATGCCAACCCTTGCGGGGATTAAATGGGGGGTCAAACGACCTTCGATTGGACGAACTGAGACTTGCGTAGGATTCCTGATGTCGAAATGCATCTAGGAAAACTGTAGCTCGGCCATCCACCACTGTTTGATTTTTCATAAAAATTGGCTATTTATTGCCTCTCAGACACTTTTCGGCTCCAAAACTAGGATCCATCGCTTCAAGAATGGGTCTAAATTGGGTCCTAAACCTAGCTCTCATTGGCGACCATGGGATAGGGGGACTCAGCCCGTCGAATCCCACGAACTAATCTGCACATAAACATAACCATAAAGAGCATCAAGATGATACAGAAAATACATAACAAAACACATCATAGCTCTCACCCTACCCCCTGCCAAAACCAAGGCATGAAATCTAGGAGGAGTAGGCCTAGCATAATCTGACAGAAAGTCTAAAGCTAGTCACTAACCAATTGCTCCAACACAACCAAGCTAAAAAGAACCATCAAAGAGATCATCCTCAGTGGTGGTTTGAACTACGTACCGAACTAAAGACAACTCAACTAGGAGCTCCGACTAGGTGAAGACTCCTATAGTTGGATCAACAAATATTATCTTTTAGCAGATTGGGTCTTTAGCCTCTTATTTTCCATACTTGGGCTTGTAAAAAGGAGGGAGCTGAGCGTAGTGACCTAAGGAGAGCAAGGCATCGGCCTTAGGTCCTATCTCGGTACCCAAGAACCTACCAAGCCCGCACAAGGCGATACTTAATCATTTTCTAATGCTCACTTTTATTTTCGCTCCAATATTTTTTAATTCTTATTTTTCTGCTAGAAGCCACCCCTAGAAAGACAAGGCAGCGGCCCTAGGTCTGACTCGTCCCCAGGGACCTACCAGGCCTTCGCAAGGCGATAAACAATAGCTCAAAGATTTTTTCTTTTCTTTCCATTTCTATTTTTATAGGGGTTAGAACCCCTTTTTACACACCTCCGTATATTCATATATTGTCTTTCAAATATTTAGGGTTTTGTCTCTTTCCATCATTATTTTAGTAGGCTTCTCTAACTACCTCACAACTAACAAGAACTCCTAGAATGACCGCCTAGCAGGTAAGCAGAATAGGGTCACTAGAACTCCCATTTAAAACAGGTCTTACAATGCCTAGCAATGCCTTGCAGGAGGCAATGGCTATTCAGATCTCCCCCAGACATACAGAGCCTAATCCTGGGACTTCATGCCTTGAGTGCCGGTCCCCACCAAACAAAAGAAAGTAACCCTTACACACACATATATCATTAATCGCGTAAGGAAAAAGGCTCGAAAAGGGGACGAAACCACCTAGAATGGCCACAAGAAGCTCCTTTGCAGCAAAGGCTCCCTCCAATGACTTCGTTAACATGTATGATGCAATCACTACAACAAAAACCATTAAGTATACCCGCACCAAATAGACGAATGGCCCTTTTGGCCTAAAGAAATAGCACATTTCATTGCAAACTAGTTGGCCCTCTTGGCCTAAAATGGATAGTTCATTCTAATCCATGCAATATATGATCTCCTTGGCATATACAACACATCCTATCAAACTAATCAGGATACCAAGGATAGCATAAAATATGAGGACTAGCCTCATGCTCCTCATGCGAGTCACTTTATAGATCCACTAGCCCAAGCCTTTCTATTGATATCTCAGAGTTAATGGCCATCTCTTCTTGGGTACTATGAGCTAAATGAATGAACTCATTAGGTTGATATATCTCATCCCCTTGGTCGTCATTCAAATGAATCGCTTGTCCCAACTTTCCAGTAACTCCTCCTACAAGGAGAATCATTGATTTATGATCATTCAACTCTTCTCTAATTGGACAATTACATATGTCAATGATATGATCCAAACTAGACAGAGCTTCAAGCCTAGACCCATCACATAGATGCATCTCAGGGCGGCGGTCCCTATTGTCAGATGTTGCATTATGGCCTTTAGTTGCATCCTCTTGGGAATCCATCAAAGCATGTCCACATGCAATTCATGGCCCTTCATCTGACACACTAACAATATTTTTATGGGTTTTGGGTCTCCAAATCCATCTCATATTCCTTTTCATATTCTTAGACTGCCTCATCTGCCCACATTGGTCCAATGGACTCACTGTGGATTTATCACCATTACCAGATGGCCTCACAGCCTTATGGCTTCTATTTAGTATAGGTGGACCTTTGGCATGCCGCATCTTCTCTACATGAGATGTCTTTACTTGCCTTTGTCCACTCTGCAACAACTGCTTAGCCATAGGAACCATGCTTTTACTAAAAGGAATAGCATCTACTCGAAAGCATGATTCATGTATAAATTGGAAAGGTCTCTCGAGAGCCTTACTAGGAGCACAACTAGAACCACTCATAGAACGCTCATCTAAGCTTGTAGACCTAATGGTTCTATCAATTCCACCATCACAACTACCTCTCATGGAAGTGTTGCAAGCCTTGATGGGACTTACTGGGCTTGGAATCTTTTTATCCCTAGGGGGTATATTATCCCTACTATTGCCATTTTTTGCTTGGAGATTTTGGCTACCAAGGTTCCTCTCATAGGCTGCCTTGGTATCAACAAGTGAGCTGTTTCCTTGTAGAAATGGTTGGAAGCTAGGATGCACTTGTACTGAGCAGGGAAAACTCCAAAAGTTTTCCCAACATCTTTGAATATGTCCCTAATAATCAATGGCATGCATCTTTGCTTCCCTTAACGACTTAGGATTCCGCAGTCCCACTTGGATTTTCATGTTAATCTCTAAGCCACTCAAAAAGAGCTCACATAGCACATCACCTGGCAATGCAGTAGCTCTTCTTGGCCAAAGCCTCAGAATATCATCAAAGGCTCTAGTGTATTCTTTAACAGAAGGATAGGACTCTTGCCTAATCTGCATCAGCTGCCCTAAAACTTGGGTCATAGGAACCTTCTTTCATATTCATCTAAAAATCGATCACTCAACTCCTCAAAGGACTTAATAGACCCCCTTGGAAGGCTCCAGTACCATTTTCTAGCCTCTCCCTTTAGGGTACTTGAGAATACAAGCATCCGATGAATATCATTGAACCCACTTGTAACGTGTCCCCCTGTCCACTTGTAGGACATGTCTTAGTAGCCCATCAGGAAGAGAGTCTAGAAAGCGCCGTCCAGCACTCACAAGGAATGTCACGGGGTTTGCAATCTAGGTCTTCCCGAGTCTGCCACGAAGCGGAAGCATTCTGGTGGTCGTTTATACGGCCAACTGCTAAGGTGTGATTCCTTCTCCCCGAATGCTTCCAGCATTTGATCCTGGATCAATTGTGACTTGGCAAGTTCCCAAGGGTTTCGTAAGCTGAGTTTCTTGTTTACCCTCTTTCCTTGGGTTAGGGTTTATACCCTGTTGACCCAAATTGTCAATACCTTAGGTTTCCTTGTATTAAGGTCAATAAATCCTGGGCAACCTTGTCGCCCTAACTTGGTTGGTCAATTACTTTTCTTGGCAATTCATTACTATTCTGGCTTGACAAATCCATCTTCAAGGAAGTGTGTTGAAACATGACGACTACTCAATTCGTAGGAAATTTAACTTGCAATTAAAACTCGCCAAACTTGGTCTAATAAATAGCAATACTATTTTGTGATTTAGACACAAAATCATACGACGTTGCAGCTTGTAGCACGAGATAGGTGTCAATATCTGACTTGTGGTGATTATATATTTCTTCGTATGGTATTTCTTGATCAAGAATACCTTTGATCAAGATATGCAGTTTGGGAGTCCTATTGACCCAATCCAAAGTCCTAACCCTACTAGACCGATAAACGTTTTGGCCCTAGGGTTCCTAAATTCCTTGCGGGAGTCTAGCATGTGGCCAACTGATCCTTAGGGTGAGAACCCTAGATCATTCTTGCACGGGTGGTTAGATAGTCCTAACATTTGGAGAATGTGGGTAGGACCTTTGAGATCGGAAATATTAGATCGGCATCCTAAGTGCGATACTAGGCAGAATTTTAACATAGCTTAACCCTACCTAGCACATTGAGGTGATCGTCATATGCTAAATAATCATACCTTTATGATTCTCATGTAAGCTACTCAATTATACGCGAATTACTTAGTTGATCAAACCAACCCACGATTTAAGATGATCTTCCCTTTTAAAGATGCAAATACTTCCTTCTAAATTTGCAAGTACTTTCCCCTAAAAGATGTAAGTAATTGCAAGGTAGGTAAGATGCATCATTCCATGCAATTTCGAGACCATAGACCTTTTTGCCTTTATGCAACTTAAAGGATCTACAGAGATCTTTCTTTTCCCTGCCATTTACTATAATGATTGACATTCAGAGCTAACTCTTATAAACCCTACGTTAATGCAACAAAATCAAAGCTTTAATATTTTTAATGAAGATGAATTCAAACTTTGATAAAAGAACTCCATGCATGAGCGAATGCCATGAGTCCATAATTGATTTAATCCTTCCTTTAGCACTTAACCCAACCTAGTATGTAACTATCATCGCATTCGATTTGCAAAGTAAATAAATCCTTTCCATACATTGCAACTATTCGGACATCATTTTATGGGCGTCTACAATTATCTTATACACGAGTCACAACTAGGAAATTATTACATAAGTTCATTATGTGTTATATGCCCTGTCCTTTGCGTGATGCAACAAGGATGCCTTTGCACAATTCCGTCTTTTTGCTTATGCATCATACGTTCAGAATTGCAACTACCCTTGACAACGGAAGTGCAAGCAATTTCAAATACACAACATGCAACTAAACTTTGTACATCAAATGAGTATATAAATTTCCCAATGAATTTTAACTTCCCTATGAGAATTAAAACATGCTTAATGCAATTTTTCCATGCGGGTCTATTTTCGGAACCTGGGCATGCATTATCGGGGCGTTGTCCACTCTCGTACTGTGGGTGGAAGCTCTTGCATGCGCTCCTCTCGTCTTTTGCTTAGGAGCCATTGACGCAATAGATTTCGACATAGCGAAACTCCCTTGGCTCCCTTATACACTTCGAGGTTACTATTGTTCGAGATTCTCCTCTACCGCGTAGGAATTGGGCCTTGCAGACACGGTTTTGAAAAAAACCCGAGAGGCACAGGTGAACTGGGCTTAGGAAAGCTTCAATACAAGCTTCCAAGCTTCTGGATACATGGATGATGTGGAGAGAGAGTGATGATTGGGGATGATGGAGATGATGATGATGATGATGATGATGGTGATGCAGCAGCAGAGGCGACAATGGCAGCAGTTGGAAGGCGGTGGCCAGTTCCACAGGGCGGCGGTAGTAGCACACGATTCTCTTTCTCCTCCCCCCTCAAGCTTGGGAGGGGGGGTTCATATAGGTTGAAGGGGGGGTAGCCACACAAGTGGTAGGGTGCATGCCTCCTCCCCATGCCCCTCCACCACTCAAGCTCCACACATACTCCCTCTCCCTGCCATGCAACGGCTGAAGGGGAGGGAGTTTATTCCTAAAAAAATTTGCAAAAATTATCCCTTTTTTTTTCCCGTGAAGGGGTGTTCCTACAGTGGCTTGTGATTTTGAGCCATGGATTCATATGCACCATGCGGGTATGGTATTGTTAATGCACGAGGTTGGAGTTTTTAGGCCAGAGTTTCGTTGTTGCAGAAGATCACTCAAAATTGTTTTTACGCGGGACCAAGAGTCGATAATATTTCATTGTGAAAATATTACATTCTCTCCCCCTTAGAGGAATCGAGATGACCTCATCTCTGGGGGTATTGTTGGTTGAGAGTACTTTCATCCATCCAAGCGGGATCCTCTTCGGGGTAATCTTTCCACTGGATGAGGTATTCTGTCAAGGTCCTGGATCTCAAATGCCTCTCCCTAACATCTAAGATTTTGTCAGGCCGTAGCTCAAGGACTCCTTGACTCGGCATTACAACTTGTTAGTCATCAAGCACATGACTAGGGTTAGGCACATACTTTTTCAATAGACTGATATGGAATACATTATGAACTTTTAGGTTTTTAGGGAGTTGCAGTCTGTAAGCATTAGGCCCTAGGCACTTGAGAATCTTGTAGGGTCCACAGTACCTTGGACTTAGCTTTTTGTATTCACCCAAGGATAGGGAACTCTTTTTTGGACGTACGCGAATGAAAACCGTATCACCTTCAACGAAGGATCTGTCTTGACGCTTCAAGTTTGCATAAGCCTTCTATCTATCCTTGGTGGCTTGTATGTCCTGTCTTATTGATTTGATTTGGTCATCCATGTCTTCCAGCATCTGCTTTGAAGCTTCAACCCTCAAGGTTGGATTCGAAAAGCTTAAAGGAGTACGACAATCATGCCCATACAATGCTTGAAAAGGGGTCATCTGAATGCTTTGTTGCTAAGAAGCATTGTAGGCAAACTCAACTAGTGGCAAATATTGAATCCACTTTTTGGGTTCGCCAGCAGTGTACCCTAAGCATATCTTCAATGACTTGGTTGACTTGCTCTGTTTGACCATCAGTTTAGGGGTGGTAAGATGTACTGAAACAGAGTTGAGTCCCAATGGCCTCAAAGATAGCCCTCCAGAAGTGTGATGTGAAGAGAGAGTCACGATCACTAATGATTCTTTTGGGCAACCCATGTAGTTTGAAAATCTCCTTGATGAATAACCTTGCGATGTCTGAGGCTTTATAGTTTGTCTTAATAGGGATAAGATGTGCAACCTTGGTGAGCATATTTACCACGACCATAATGGAGTTGCATCCTCTCTGAAATTGGGGTAGGCCAACAACAAAGTCCATATTAATGAATTCCCATTTCATTTGGGGAATATCAAGTGGTTGCAATTTCCCTGGCATTTTGACATGTTCGGCCTTAATGCATTGACAAGATAAAAATTCTGTGACATACTTGAGAACGTCACCTTTGAGCCTATCCCAATAATAGCTCTTTTTGACCGCATTAAGGGTCTTGGCATAGCCAGGATGTCTTGAGAAAGGGGAGTCATGGGCTTTCCAAAGTATCTTCTGCTTGAGTGATTGGCTTGCCGGGATACATAATCTTGTCCTAAAGCAGGCAAGTCCACTATTGATAGAAAATTCTTGGTACTTTGTTTGTAGCTTCAGGTCTTGATCTTTGATGGGGATCTCCCTTAGCAATTTTTGATAGGTTAGGTCATGACATGCCTCTTCTCTAGCTATCTCAAGAATTGGGTTGTTTGGCATGGATACCTTTGTAGCTAGAGTTCTTGCTATTGATGGATCTTGCAAAATAAGAGAATTCAGAAATGCCTTGCGACTGAGTGCATCAGCAACTACATTCTCCTTTCCGGGTCGGTATTTGATTTCAAAATCATATTCTTCCAGCACTTCAATCCATCGACGTTGCCTCATATTGAGCTCATTCTTGGTGAAAATCCATTTAAGACTTTTGTGGTCCGCCGTCACTAAGGTGAACTTGTTACCCAGCAAGTAGTGTCTCCAAAGTTTGAGAGCATGGATGACAGCCAATAGCTCTAGATCGTGGGTAGCATAGTTTCTTTTATGGCTCTTCAGTTTCCTTGAAGAGTATGCTATGGGATGACCTTCTTGCATGAGCGCACATCCTAAGGCAAGTGCGGTAGCATCAGTTATCACTTCAAACTTCTTACTAAGATCTAGAAGTTTCAGGATGGGTACTAATACCAAGCTTTGCTTTAGTTTGTCAAAGCTGGACTGTTCAGCAGGTGACCATACAATTGATACTTGCTTCTTTAGTAGATTAGTCAAAGGTGTTGCAATCAAAGCATAGTTTTTGATAAAGACCATGTACCATCCTATCAATCCAAGAAAAATACGTATTTCTTTGACAGATGTAGGTGTTGGCCACTCTAGAACGTCTCTGACCTTGGCTGGATGTACTGAAATTCCTTCCGCTGATACAATGAATCCCAGATATTCAATCTGTCGCTTGAAAAATGCACACTTCTTCTTCTTGGCATAAAGCTTGTGTGCCCTCAATGTTTGAAGGACGATGTGAAGCTAGGCTTCATGATCTTTTTCCTACTTAGAGTAGACTAGGGTATCGTTAAAGAAGATGAGTACGAAGTCATCAAGATAGGGCCTAAAGATATCATGCATTAACCTGTTGAAGGTAGCGGGAGCATTTGTCAGCCCGAATGACATGACTATGAATTCAAAGTGTCCACATCTTGTACTGAATGCAGTCTTCAGGATATCTTCTTCCTTGATCCTTATCTGATAATATCGAGACCTGAGATCTATCTTAGAGAAGATCTTTGCACCTTGAAGAGGGTCAAGAAGTTCATCTATTCTTGGAATGGGATATTTGTTTTTAATGGTTGATTGATTTAACCCTCTATAGTCAATGCATAGCCGAAGTGTCCCATCTTTCTTCTTTTGGAACAACACTGGAGCTCCCCATGGCGAAATGCTAGGACGGATGTAGCCTTGGTCTAATAGTTGCTTGAGTTGGTCCTTCAGCTCAATCACTTCTAGGATGGACATCCTATATGGTTTCCTTGCGACTGGTGCAGCTCCTGGCAGCCAGCTTGATTTCATGATTGACTTCCCTTTGAGGAGGAAGCTCTATCAGCTCTTCAGGAAATAGGTATGCGTATTCCTTTAACCATGAAGGTTCTTCCCTAGATTCCTGATCCTGATCTAGCTTATTCAGTTTAATCAAATATACAGGTAGCCCCTTTCTAACTCCTTTTATTATCCGTGTTGCTTTGGCCAGTTGAATTTTTGGCTTCCTAGCCTCTCCTTGAGTTGTGACTAGTTCCCCTTCATAATTTCGAAAGGAAACTTGGCCCTTTCCACAATGAATGTGGGTGTCATTGGGTATTAGCCAATCCATACCGAGCAAACATTCGTGGACACCTAGGTTTATTAACCTGAATTTGACCGAAGTGGACTTTCCACCCAATAGGAATTTCACCTTAGCAGTTTGCATGGTACAAGAGACTTCACGACCATTTGCTAATTCCACAAGTAAGGTAGGTGCATCTTTTGTGGCTATTCCTAATCTTTTTGCACAAAATGGTGAAATGAAGGAATGTGTATTGCCACAATCAATGAAGGTTTTGAAGCTTTTACCTTGATAATCCGATGGAGTTTGAATGAATGAGAATTGGCGATTCGGGCCTTTCTTGTGAAGAGCGGCATGAACCATTGCTTCTTGGCAACACTGGAGGTTCTCCCTCTGGCCATGACTATGGCTCCTTGGCCATGAATGGCTCCTTGGAATGGCCCTTGACGTTGTCCTCTACTAAGCTTGGGACACTGCCTTTTAAAGTGCCCAGGCTCGTTGCAATGGAAGCAACAGAGATTGTGGCCATTACCTTGTGTAGGAGCAAAGTTGTTGACAGCGTTCGCCCTAGCTTCTTCCTTTGTCCTTGGTTTTGGCCCTACGCTCTCTTGGCCTGAGACCTAAGCATTCCCTTGTTCTGATCCCTGCAAGACCAAGTCCTGTTATTCCTTGGCTTGGTCTGCACCTCTTGTATTATGGGTGCAGCTCGAATGAGCACGTCTTGTAGGTCCATTGGGCGCATTGATTCCAAGTGGGTGTTAATGTTAACCTAGCACAAAACTTTGACACCTGTTGTGTCATATCCATTTGTGGCGCATACTTTAAGAGAGAGACGGAATTTGAATAGTATGCATCCAGGGATAGTCCAAGATACTTTAATTCATAGAATTCGTTCATCTTCTGTGTACGATAGGCAGGTGGCAGATATCTCCCTTGCACAACTCTTTTAAGCTTCTCCTAGGTAACTGACCCTTTCGAGATCCCTTGGTCTCTGCACCATTGTTTCCACCAAAGTCTTGCTTCACCGGTAAGCTTCAGTTTGGTGAGCATAGCTTGGTTAGTGGGTGCAGTACCAAATGCCTCAAAATAATCTTCCATGGATTTGATCCAGACCTCGGCATCAGTTTTGTTTGAGAATGAACTTCTTCTCTTGAATTACAGCCATACTTAGTGCAGGGGTTGGACTAGGAGTCTGTACTTGAGGTTGCGCCTAGGCAATAAGAGTCTTTACATTAAAAACTTGCTAAACGTTTCTCACCTTACATTAATATGCCCAGTTCAGCTTTTAGCCAAGTGACCTAATTACTTAACTCCTTTACCAACACTTACAGCCATGATAGACAGTGATAAAAAAAATATTATTCATTCATGTGGGCATGGTCCTTTTGAGTACATTTATTTTGGGACGGTAGAACAAGCTGATACATCAATTTGGGGAAAATAGGATTGTGTTACATTCGGCCATGGGGACTGAGTAATAATATGGAGTGGGGTCATGGATTTTCAGGAATCGATAGGTCATATGAAGCTTGGGGTATCCCTTCCTTTGATACCTGTTCTTCTAATAACGTCCTAGCACCTTGATTCTATCGGCAGGGATTATTCGAGTCACTTCTTCGTACACATACTTGTTTTGCTTGACCTTTCGACTGTCGACATGCATGATTGCGTTTGCGTGAGCCTCAACAAAGATGAACAGCTTCACGATCTTTAAATCCTCCATCCACTTGATTCTCTTCAAGTTGGTCCGAAGGTATGCAAGTCAGTGGGCTGCTATGTAATATATTCCTGATTCACTTGTCCATCTCTGTTCCATGTACAGGGGTGAAGGATTGTAGATACGGTCTAGAATATTCATCATGCCTAACCTCTGTCAATAATCCGAAGCACGCATTGCAGTCATAAACATAACCTAAAACACCAAGAATTTGTTCCATGCTTCGTGACTCTGCAGGCCAGCATCCATAAGTAAGGAAATGTTCTTAACGGCAACATTGCTCTACTTCCCCTCATTAAGTTCCCTTGTAAATATTAGATTCCGTTGGTTCGCTCTGATACCAACTGTAACGTGTCCCCCTGTCCACTTGTATGACACGTCTCAGTAGCCCATCGGGAAGAGAGTCTAGAAAGCACCGTCCAACACTCACAAGGAATGTCACGGGGTTTGCGATCTAGGTCTTCCCGAGTCTGCCACGAAGCGGAAGCATTCTGGTGGTCGTTTATACGGCAAACTGCTAAGGTGTGATTCCTTCTCCCCGAATGCTTCCAGCATTTGATCCTAGATCAATTGTGACTTGGCAAGTTCCCAAGGGTTTCGTAAGCTGAGTTTCTTGTTTACCCTCTTTCCTTGGGTTAGGGTTTATACCCTGTTGACCCAAATTGTCAATACCTTAGGTTTCCTTGTATTAAGGTCAATAAATCCTGGGCAACCTTGTCGCCCTAACTTGGTTGGTCAATTACTTTTCTTGGCAATTCATTACTATTCTGGCTTGACAAATCCATCTTCAAGGAAGTGTGTTGAAACATGATGACTACTCAATTCGTAGGAAATTTAACTTGCAATTAAAACTCGCCAAACTTGGTCTAATAAATAGCAATACTATTTTGTGATTTAGACACAAAATCATACGACGTTGTAGCTTGTAGCACGAGATAGGTGTCAGTATCTGACTTGTGGTGATTATATCTTTCTTCGTATGGTATTTCTTGATCAAGAATACCTTTGATCAAGATATGCGGTTTGGGAGTCCTATTGACCCAATCCAAAGTCCTAACCCTACTAGACCGATAAACATTTTGGCCCTAGGGTTCCTAAATTCCTTGCGGGAGTCTAGCATGTGGCAATTGATCCTTAGGGTGAAAACCCTAGATCGTTCTTGCACAGGTGGTTAGATAGTCCTAACATTTGGAGAATGTGGGTAGGACCTTTGAGATCCAAAATATTAGATCGGCATCCTAAGCACGATACTAGGCAGAATTTTAACATAGCTTAACCCTACCTAGCACATTGAGGTGATCGTCATATGCTAACTAATCATACCTTTATGATTCTCATGTAAGCTACTCAATTATATGCGAATTACTTAGTTGATCTAACCAACCCACGATTTAAGATGATCTTTCCTTTTAAAGATGCAAATACGTCCTTCTAAATTTGCAAGTACTTTCCCCTAAAAGATGTAAGTAATTGCAAGATAGGTGAGATGCATCATTCCATGCAATTTCGAGACCATAGACCTTTTTGCCTTTATGCAACTTAAAGGATCTACAGAGATCTTTCTTTTCCCTGCCATTTACTATAATGATTGACATTCAGAGCTAACTCTTATAAACCCTACGTTGATGCAACAAAATCAAAGCTTTAATATTTTTAATGAAGATGAATTCAAACTTTTGATAAAAGAACTCCATGCATGAGCGAATGCCATGAGTCCATAATTGATTTAATCCTTCCTTTAGCACTTAACCCAACCTAGAATGTAACTATCATCGCATTCGATTTGCAAAGTAAATAAATCCTTTCCATGCATTGCAACTATTCGGACATCATTTTATGGGCGTCTACGATTATCTTATACACGAGTCACAACTATTAAATTATTACATAAGTTCATTATGTGTTATATGCCCTGTCCTTTGCGTGATGCAACAAGGATGCCTTTGCACAATTCCGTCTTTTTGCTTATGCATCATACGTTCAGAATTGCAACTACCCTTGACCACGGAAGTGCAAGCAATTTCAAATACACGACATGCAACTAAACTTTGTACATCAAATGAGTATATAAATTTCCCAATGAATTTTAACTTCCCTACGAGAATTAAAACATGCTTAATGCAAATTTTCCATGCGGGTCTATTTTCGAAACTTGGGCATTCATTATCAGGGCGTTGTCCACTCTCTACTGTGGGTGGAAGCTCCCGCGTGTGCTCCTCTCGTCTTTTGCTTAGGAGCCATTGACGCAGTAGATTTCGACGCATCGAACCTCCCTTGGATCCCTTACGCACTTCGAGGTTACTACTGCTCGAGATTCTCCTCTACCGTGCAGGAATTGGGCCTTGTAGACATAGTTTTGAAAAAAACCAGAGAGGCACAAGTGAACTGGGCTTAGGAAAGCTTCAATAGAAGCTTCCAAGCTTCTGGATACAGGGATGACATGGAGAGAGAGTGAGGATTGGGGATGAAGATGGAGATGATGATGATGATGATGATGATGATGATGATGATGATGATGATGATGATGATGATGATGGCGATGTAGTAGGAGGCAGCAGTAGCAGCAGTTGGAAGGCGGTGGCCAGTTCCACAGGGCGGCGGTAGTAGCACACGATTCTCTTTCTCCTCCCCCCTCAAGCTTGGGAGGGGGGGTTCATATAGGTTGAAGGGGGGGGGTAGCCACACAAGTGGTAGGGTGCATGCCTCCTCCCCATGCCCCTCCACCACTCAAGCTCCACACATACTCCCTCTCCCCGCCATGCAATGGCTAAAGGGGAGGGAGTTTATTCATAAAAAATTTTGCAAAAATTATCCCGTTTTTTTTCCCATGAAGGGGTGTTCCTACGGTGGCTTGCGGTTTCGAGCCATGGATTCATATTCACCATGCTTGCGGGTATGGTATTGTTAATGCACGAGGTTGGAGTTCTTAGGCCAGAGTTTTGTTGTTGCGGAAGATCACTCGAAATTGTTTTTATGTGGGACCAAGAGTCGATAATATTTTGTTGCGGAAATATTATACCACTTGCAAGGTAAGTTAGGCCGTATTCTTGTAAATGCACCATCAGATCCTCATTAACCAGCCCATGAAACACTGGGAGATCCTTATAAGGAGGAGGGCATTTAGTCCTTTCCTTCGGGATCAGCACAGGCCATTAAAATCCTCATAATCATGGCCTAACCCTAGTGTCTTAGGGTCTTCAACCTCTTCTATTTTCACCTTTACTCGTGTAGGGAGGTTAATATTATCCTTAATGTCCCTTTTTGCCAACTCATAAAGTGGTCTAGGGAGACCTATACTACGCAATAAGGAGTCTACTCCATCACTTGATGTTGGTGTTTTAGTAATTCTATCCTCATTTGCTATTGTTTCCCTAGAATCGGAGGTAGGTCCTAATAGAACCTTCCTTTCTAATAAGGGTTTTCCACATGTGTAGAATCGTCCAATGCTTTATGGATTTGCAAAATTGCACTTTGGAACCCAATTGCATCAGGCCCTAGCATCGAAGGTATCTCCTGCTCATAGGCATATATTACTTTGACTAATGGCATCACGGTCTTTTCCTTCAAAAACTTATTGCTTTTGAGGATTACAAACGACTGTGCCATCCTAACATCACTTTTGCTCCCTTATCTTTCCTCTAGCTCCCATGGACTATCTCTCATGATTACTCCATGGGTTATTTCCCATAGTGACCCAAACTCCAGCATAATGTCACTTTCAGAGCAAAGGATAAAGTAATCAGTCACATTTCTAGCCAAAAATCCCACTAAACCATTTAGAATGGACAAGGTATCTTTAGGGTTACGGGGATTCTTTGGTTGCATCATCATGCTCATGGCTAAAACTTTAATCTGCCTATTTTAGCATCCACTGCTTCAAGGCAGCTATCAACTATAAAATGAAGCTAACAAGTCCCTTATAAGACGAAGATTTGGAGACTACCACTTTTAGGTAGCTCCCGGGAGACGCACCACTGAAGGGACCTAAAATGGGCCGACACTAGCTAAAGCACTAGCCGGACCTCATGCTCTCAATAGACAACCCCACTACACGGCCTCGCGGATCAAGAGCGTTTGTCGAGGGATACACTATCCTAAACATTAATTATTGTGCGTTTATAGTCCGTAGTCCAACGAATGTTCCCTTTCCCCATCTCCTCAGAGGGAGATTATACATATATTGGCATTAAATGCCACATATCACAGACACAAGGGCATCCCACCGAGACTGATTGTCGTGGCCCTACTGCAGCTCTCCTACATCTTGGGGATTGGCCCCTCGATGCGCTGCTTCCACATATAGACACATTCGACACAAACTCTCCTCTTAGTGCCAATATATTTAATGTTCCAGGAATGCACTTATCCTCACTTATCCATCCCCTTTAACCCATTGTCTAGGCCTACAGCCGAATTGCTCACTCTCTCTACGTGGGTCAAGTCCTAGAGAAACCAAGTGCTATGCATCTAGGAGCTTGTAATTGATACCATTTAACGATGCTTAATGCAGATGTGTATATGATTAAGTATTCAAACAATTGAAGAACAGCCTCGTGCATTGTGCAAATCCATTCTTTTCATGTTTCCATACACTAATGCGTAATTGCTGCAATGAGAGAAGACACCGAGCCTTACACTCGTGTTGTTCTTTCATTTATTTAACTTAACGTCATCCTATATGAATAATGTAGCAAATACATTGGATTTTACATTATATTTCAGCACTCAAACTTCCCTCCTCCCCTACCATTTAGAGTTTTGTCTCGTTGCATAGGTAAAGGGGTAATTTCATGTGTATTTACACGAAATAAGCAGTAAATACTCACAAAAACATATACATGGGGATACCCTGAGGCAAACCCTCATGCTTTATCCTCATTATACACTCAGACACATCCATAAATTTCCATAAATTTTCTCGTCCGTTTCCTATTTTTTCACATTTTAAAGAGTATTTTCCTATTTTTTCTAATTTATTATCATTAAAAATAGAAGAAAATTAGCATTATTTTAGAGCTGTGGCTCTTGAGTCTTTAAACAGCAAACATGTACATTTTATTGGTGTTTTGCTTCATACTTTTCCGATTTTAAGCCCAAAAATCCAAATTTTTACTCTAAAAACCATGCTTTTCAAAAATTTCCCATTTATTTTCCACATTTTAAGTGTATATTTTTTGAGTTTTTTTATTATGAAAGACTAAAACCAGCAGCAACCAACATGTCCATCAATTTTCAGCACATATGAATATTGCTAACCGCATCAAATGCGGAAAAAGAGCCATTTTCTTTGTAAAAATATCATTAAGTGTATTTTTTAATTATTTCGGGTTATGAAACTTGTTGCGGGTCTACAAAAAAGGCCCCATTTGATGCTCAACATGCCTCCACACTGCCATCTTCAGCCCACCTTCGATTTGGAAGCAATCTGGTACCACGTCGTGGATGAGCATTCATCAACCGAGCTTCATTCTTCTTCACACGCAGGAACTGTCCCTTTGCAGGAGAGAGAGGGAGGAGAGAGAAAGGCTAAAAATCAGAATTTCGAATCAGGAGTCAAGACTGCATGGACAGATGTTACTGATGCAGTTAACATGATTGCTCGAAGAGAGCAGATGCGACAAAGATTGGGCTCTACTTCAACTTCAACAACTCCATTGATGGAGCTTGTGCCACCTTCAAAATCCCCTATTCCTTTGACTAATCAACCAACTCTTTCTTCTTCTGTTCCTTCTAAAAATGATGTAATGGATGAACTCATTAAAAGCATGCGTGACCTTCATCTGAATCTTACAGAAATTAGTTCCAAAGTAGAGAAGTTGGATGCCAAAGTCGAAGAGCAAGGACGAGCATCAACTCAAAGACCCATGAGAGAAGGCTTTAGGAGGTGCTGTATTTGGTGTGACAACCAATAACATGACAAGAGGGAGTGTTTTGCCTTCCGTGGGGGCTGAAGCACAGAAGCTCTTCTTTTGGAAAGAAGGAAAAATTCATGCGACTGAAACTGGTCTTCCACTGAAGCCAAATTTTGGCAATGGTGGAATGAAGAAAAGATTAAAAGATTTAACTATCAAGAATGCCTATGTAGCAATTGATGTAGCTACCTATGGGCTGCAAATTGAGCCAATTAAATCAAGTTTGAAAGCATGTAAAGCTAATGTGCAATCTAAAGTATGGATACATGCACTAGATCAAATGGAATGTAGTAAAGCAGCCAAAGAAGATTTGGCTAACGCCAGTCAGTATATTCGAGGAATAACTGGTTGGAAAGAACCAGTAGATTCGTTTTCTTCCTTTGCACATTTGGCTGACGTCAATCATAAAGAAGTCTTGATTGAAGAAAAGAGAAGAAGAGAAGATGAACCAGGGCCTTCCTCTTCTGGCCCTCCGAAACAGGTAACTAGAAGAACGCCTGAACAACCAAAGCTTGCTGAAAATATAACCCCAGATCAAGAGATGGAAGATGTGCCACAAACAAAGAGGACCAAAGGAAAGAAGAAAGTCAAGCAGCCATGCTACAAATTGCAGTTTGACATAGAATCTGCAACCAATCTCAAATGAGTCCTACAAGAATTCACCTTAGGCAAAATGCTTGGAATTTCCAAACGTGAATTCCATGATGTAATTATTAATGTAATCAAAAGGAAAAGACAATATGTTGGTGATGAAGCTGAAGAAACAATGCATGCTTTTTTGCAAGTTCTTTCAGTTTTTGTGCAGGATGAAGAGAAGCTGACTTCATAAGGAATTCAACTTGAAGCAGTTAAAGAATTAATTGCAGCAATTGAAGCTGAAGATAAAGAAAACATGAATGCAAAAATTAAAGAAGTGAAAGCTGAAAATGTAACGGTTGGTTGGTCCAAACCAGTTGGGCAGCCCACCTCTAAAAAAGAAGGCCGTCTACAGCACATGCATGAGGAAAAAGAGGCTCGGTTCATTCCAAGCAGTCAGTACTCCCGTACGCATTGGGCAAGAGCAACAATGGAGACACTCGTCAAAATTGGAGAAAAAGAAACACCATGTATTGCACTCTTAGACCATGGCTTGGAGATAAATGTCATGGTAAGGAGTCTCTATGAAAGTGGCGGATGGCCCATAGATGTTGATCCATGATAGCAAATGAGAGTTGCAAACAACTCTTCTGGAGAGTTATATGCTGCATGTTCTAATGTGCAAGTAACTATTGGAGACATAAAAGACAAATTTCACTTTTTTGTTTAAGACTCTTGTAGTTACCCTATCATTCTTGGGCAACCTTACATTTCTGAAGCCCGCTTGGAAACAAAATCTCTTGATGATGGTTCTTCCTATGCTTGAATCCGAAGCAAGGATAATGAATGAGCTGTCCAATTTCTTACTATGTGTGTTAACCATCATCAAAACAGAGATCGACTGCGTGATTATCCTGTGCCTCCTAATGCCTGAGAATTCAAGGGTTTTCGGGTTGCACTACTATAAAGGGAGGCTATGGTAGTGCGTCATGTAAAAATATTGAACCTTCTTATGCTTCAGAAACTGTGTCTCTAGCAAATTTGTATGTATATACATCCAATAGTATGGGCTGTTATAAGTCTCTTCCAGCCATGAATAAGGCTGAAAGAAAATATTTATGTCATGTAAAAAGGGAGTTGAAAACTTATGACATGATGGCTAAAAATGAAGATATTTCGGGCATTTTTTTTGGACTGATTACTACTCACACATTGGCTAAAATATATGTAGCTGCTCATGTACAAATTAGACTGAAAATCAATCCATAGAAGTATGTACATTGGATTTTTATCAAACAATTCAAGAATTTGTTGAACAAGAAGACAATGGTTTACTCAACAAGGTTGAAGCACAAGTGGAGACAAAATACATGACAATAGATAAGAAAGTCAAACATGTGGCAGTCCCATTGTCTCCTAAAAGTGAAGGGCTCGCTGATAGGGAAGCAAATCAGCCAAGTCTTCGTGATCCTTCCAACATTGGTCACAAGTTCATATCTGAAAGTATAAAAGAGCTCAAAATAGGTGAAAATTCTTTCCTTTTGTCGACTAAAAAACACTCTTTTATGCAAATGTTAATGAAACATGGAAAAGCTTTTGCATTTCAACCAAGTGAAATAGGTTGTGTGGATCCAAATATTGTGGCTCCTATGGTCATTTTTACGGTTCCACATGTACCTTGGAACCTCAAGCCCATTTCCGTTCCAAGGGCGCATCTGCCCAAATTATTGGAACTTCTAAATGAGAAGATCAGAATGAAGATTTTAGAACCTTCTTAGCACCTTACTCAAACTGATAGTTTACTATGCCTAAGAAAAATGGATCTTTACGATTCATTCAAGATCTATAGCCTGTCAATCGTGTCACAATCCAAAATGTTAGTTCGGGTCTAATTGTTGATGAGTTTGTTGAAGCTTTTGCAGGTAGAGCAATTTATTCTATGGGCGACTTATATTCAGGATATGACCAATTTCAGCTTTCATTAGAAAGCTGAGACATTATCACAATGAAGGCACCTCTTGGATTGGTCTGCATGTGCAGTCTACCACAAGGTGCAACAATCTCTGTAGCCCATATGATGAATGCCATGCACAAAGTCTTAAGGGACTTTATTCCACAACTTACTCTTCCATTTCTTGATGATGTACCTATCAAGGGATATGAAGTCAATGAAAAGAATGAGGAGCTTGACGAAGATGGTTGTAGGACATTTGTAGTTAACCATATTCATGATTGTGGCAAGATTTTGACAAGGCTAGAAGAGGTACATCTTACCCTTTCTGGAGCTAAGAACACCATATTGGGGAATATGGGAATTTCCCATAAGTTTGGGACACGTGGTCAAATCTTTGGATTTGTCATAACTTGAACACTATAACTCCAAATCAAGCACTCTATAGCTCAATAGAATCCTTTTTTCAAGCGCTTTCCAATGATAGGTCGCATCATATGGTTTTGAGAAACTTATGGGCATGTTATCCGGGTGCCACCTTTTTAGTATTCAAAAAATTGGAATTAGGACTTCCCAAAATCACTAATATTGTGTTTAAGTCGATTTTTGGAGTAGAAGAAGTCCTAGTGGTCGGTCATCTATGTGGTCCCTATGGACGCAAACCTTATCCAATCAAAATAGATGCCATCATCAAAATTCAAGAAAAATGTACAAATGTTTCAGAGGTGAGAAGATTTCTTGGGGCATGTGTATTCTATCTCATATGGATACCACATTTTGCTCATGTAGCTGAAAATTTTTATCAATTATTAAAAAAATGCCAAAGATTCTCTTGGAATAAAGAGCATACTCTCAATATGCGTAAATTAAAGAAGCTATTAATTTCACCCCCCACTCTCAAAAGGGCTAACTATTCAAATGGTCAACCCATCATCCTTACTGTGGATACAAGTCCCATTGGGATAGGATGGCCTGTTGGCCAAGAGGATCTTGAAGGTAATAGGTATGCAATTTGTTTTGGGGCAAAAGTTCTCAATGAACATCAAAGAAGGTATGCACAAGTAAAAAGGGAATTGTGGGGAGTTGTAATAGCATTAAAGTGTGATCGTGAATACTTTATAGGTGCTTCCGTAGTGGTAGATACTGATTGTCTTCCATTCTTGGGCATGATTGCCAACTGCTCTACACTCGACATTGCTATGCTAAGATGGATTGCATATATTAAGTCTCTCAACCCCGAATTAAAGCATATTGTAGGAAAGGCGAATCCAGTTGCTAACATGCTATCACATGCAAGATATGACAATGAAGAAGAGCTGATGGAAGAAGATGAAGTTGAAGAATCTATACTTGCTGAATTTCATTCCATGGTTGTTGAAAATACATTTTCAATTACTGCATATACTGGTCCAAAGCTGAAAACAATAGGATGGTCAACTAGAAGCCAACATGCTCATTGCATTGCTCAAGTTCTATTTCATTTCCTTGAAGAGGATTATGAAGAAGATTGACTAAAGAGCGGCCAATATTTGAGCACAATGAAGAAGAAGGAGACTTGGACTGATGAGGAGTTCAAGCATATCAAGAGGAAAGCTTATGGTTTTTTTCTTAAAGAAGGACATCTATGGAAGCACACAAAGAAGAAGAAAGGAGCGATTGTCTGAGTTTTAGGTAACAAAAGATTACAACAATAGGTAATGAAGGATTTTCATGAAAGCCTGTGGGCTGGCCATAGAGGCATATGGGGAACCTTTAGTAAAGTCAAAGAAAAATATTGGTGGCAAAATATGTATCGGGACATAGCACATTTTGTTGAAACCTGTTATGTGTGTCAAATGTATTCTATGGTCAAGCATCGAGATGGGTTACAATCAACTTGTCCTTTGTCTATGCATTATAGATGGGTTATTGATCTTGTAACCATGCCTACATGAATATGGAATATGCGGTATTTAGTGCTTGCAAGAGAGGATCTAACCAATCAAGTTGAAGGCAAAGCCTTAACAACCAAATCCACTCAAGCTGTTTGTCATTTTTTTCTCGAAGAAGTGTTTTTTGCTCGAAGAAGTGTTTTGTAGATCTGGTTGTGCGGGTAAAGTAACTGCAGGTAGAGGAGAGTTGGATGCTGATGAGGCACACAACTTCTTTGCTCAATTGGGTATTAAGTTGGCTTTAACATTATCCTACAACCTTGAAGGCAATGGAAAGAGTGAGAGAGGTCATCAACCTATTCTCAAAGCTCTAGCAAAGTCTGTAGAGGAAAGATCAAAAAATGGCCTAAAATGCTACCTTTTCCATTATCTTAGGACCGGACTACTCACAGTTCAGTGGACTGGCTATATGCCAGCTGAACTTATGCATGGACAACAACCAATTATGCCAATTGAAGAATCTATTCTCACATGGAGTCTTCTACCTTGGGAGGAAGGCATCGGTAGAGAAGAGTTGATGACTTTGCGTATATGGCAGCTAGAAAGAAGGCCTGAAGATGTTCAAGCAGCTATTGAGAAGCTAAAGACAACAAGACTAAAGTGTAACAAGCAGGATACACATCGACTAGGGTTTAGACACCCCGTCACACTGATCGGGGTATTTAAGGTGTAAGAGCCTCAGATTAGGGCAACCAGTTATTATCAAGATCATACTCTTCACCTTCATCTCCAGCTTCCATGGCTTCCTCCTTTCTTCTCTCCTCCCTTCTCTCTTTCTCTCTCTTCTTCTAGTCTTCTTCCTTCTTCTTCTTGTTCTCTTTTTCTCTTCTAAGCTCTTCTTCTCTCTCCTCCCAGCTTCTTTCATTACAAGTGGTATCAGAGCTTCAGTCTTTGATCCTTTTCCTCTTTCCCCTTTCTCCCTTTTCAAATCCCAAAAACCCTAGTTACTCAGGTCTTACAGGTACAGGTATAGCAAGAATAACTACAGTTAACTTTAGCTTTTTAGAGCAAGCAAGAGCTGGCTGGAGACTCAGACATATTTGGAGGTAAAATGATTAAAATAGCAGATCATCACTTCTTTTCATGCAAATTTTAAGGGTTCCACGCCAAGTTTAGAGTCTCAGGAGTTGGAAGAGGTCAAAACCTCAGTTCCTTTTTGCCCCAGCCCTCTCTCTCTCTCTTCTCCTGCAAGCTGCCAACCCAAAGAAACCCCAAGATCTGATCTGAGGGTGCTCCCCAACATCAACCAGCCCCGGAACTCCTTCCCTGACCCCCCAAGCTACTGATCAAGTAGTGGACTGGGGGGAGTTACTGCCCAGAAGACCTGCAGGGCAGCCCCACAATTTTTGGCGCATTTTGCGCTAGCTGCCCTGCCCCTCCCCAGCCCTCCTGCCACTCCACTATTGCCTGGCCACTCCCTGCCACTCCTGGGCATTGATTCAGCTGATCTCCCTCTTCCCCCTTGACATTTTTGATCTCCAGGATTCAACCTTCAAGATGGACAGCAACTGGACTGTTTGATACAGTTTGGGGTAGCCATGGATTCTCCAAATTGAAGCCTTCTCTGACGTGGAGAGCTCAACCCACACAAGCCCTTTAGCTCGCGAATGAATCCTCTCACCCGGAGGAAGACTTGGAGTTCAGCATGCATGGAAACTTTGTGGGTAGCCATGAAAGCTTTACTTGAAGCTTCCCATTCTTGAAGCTCAAGCTCGGGGACAAGCACGGGAGCCTTCCTCATCAGTAGGAGCATTTGAATGCTGAAAGCTTATTACTTCATTAAGCACTATGCCACCATTGCAGCACCTTGGACTGATCACTTGAAAAAAGAGTCATTCTTTTGGGATGCCACTGTGGATCATAGCTTCAAATAGTTAAAGGATGCGCTTACTTTAGCTCCATCCTTGTTTGCCTTGACTTCTCTAAGCTATTTACCATTCATTGTGATGCTAGTGGATGGAGTATTGGTGCAGTATTGTTGCAAGATCATGGTGTGATTGCATTTGAAAGCCGCAAGCTTGATGAGAAGGAGATGCAAATGAATGTATATGACCAAGAGATGTTGGCCATCCTCCATGCCATCAAGAAATGGCACCACTATTTGTATGGCAGCCGCTTCCAAGTGAAAAGCGATCACCGAGTCCTCCAATACTTCTTGACTCAATCTACTTTGACTCCTAAGCAAAGGCAATGGGTGGCAACCTTACAGAACTATAACTTTGACATTTCACACACGCGAGGCAAGGATTATATTGTGGCTGATTCTCTCTCTAGAATGTGGGCATGCAGAGTGTCCTCTATCTCAGAATTGCACAGTGTTTGGGTTGAAGAGCTCCAAGAGGCTTACTTGTTAGATGATCATTTCAGCCACACATTTCAAAAATTACAGCATGGGGTTATAGCTAAAAACTCCCAATATCATCTCAAGCATGGCCTTATTTGGTCCCATGGCAAGATTGTTATCCCTCACACTTCCCTCTTCATGCAGAAGATCATGGAAGAAATGCATTCTTGCCCCATTTTTGGTCACTTGGGTGTTTTCAAAACGTATGATATGATTGCCAAGAGCTTTCATTGGAAAGGCTTATGGAGGGATGTCGAGGACTTTGTGACCAAATGTATTTCATGCCAACAGAACAAGGATAGTACACTCAGGCCCACTAGCCTCTTGCAGCCTCTCCCTATCCCTGAAGGGAAATGGATTCACATCACAATGGAATTTATCACTGGCCTTCCTGCGACTAAGAAAGGGTGGAATAGTATCTATGTGGTAGTTGATCTCCTCACCAAAGCTATCCACTTTATCCCCATTAAGATCCAATATACTGCCTCTCAGGTGGCCACTCAGTTTATGAAAAATGTCTTCAAGCTGCATGGCTTACCACAAGTCATACTACATGATTGGGATGCAAAGTTTATGAGCAACTTCTGGCAGACAGTTTTCACCTCCATGGGGACCAAGCTTCCTCCATCCACTGCGTACCACCCTCAGACTGATGGCCAAACTGAGAGAGTGAACAAATGGCTTGAGACATATTTGAGGCACTTTTTCCATGATGTACCGCACAGTTGGGATACGTAGCTTCACTTGGCTGAGTTTGCATATAATAACTCCACATACTCTAGCATTGGAGTTTCCCCTTTTGAGGCCTTATACGGGTATAAGGTTCCCCTTCCTACAGTCTTGTTTACTTATAAGATCAACCGTCAGAGTCAAGCTGAATTGGATCACATGCAAGCTTTACTTCAGCAATGCAAAATGAATCTTCAGAAGGCCCAAACACACATGAAAATCTATGCTGATGAAAACCAAAGGCATTGGAATTCCAAGAGGGGAAATTGGTCCTTTTGAAAGTGCCTAAGTCCCTCTACTCAACTCTTAAAGAGGGCAGCAGTAACAAGCTAGCCCATCGCTTCTATGGCCCATACTGAATCCTGAAGAGTGTTGGTGACTTGGCCTACTGCTTAGAACTCCCCCCTACCACCAAAATCCACAATGTGTTTCATGTCAGTCAGTTGAAAGCCTTTGTAGGCTCCTCAGTGGATTATGTGGAAGAACTTCCCCATAGATGAAGAGGGCATCACTCAATATGTCCCTGAAGCAATCATTGGGCAGCGAGATAAGCACTTACAATCCTAATCCATCAAAGAATACCTCATCAAATGGCAAGGCCTACCCTTGGAAGAAACCTCTTGGCGCCCAGCAACCATCCTCAATGAATTTCCCTACCTTTGTGAACCCCAACGGGTGGAAGACTAGCTGGTCATGCCCCTCCCTAGCATATCTTCCTTTCAAGGTTTGGGTTTTTCACCTCAAGCCTTGTTGTGGAGAAATGATTTCCATTTTGAGTTTCCTTTGCACAAAGAATCAATGTTTTTCTAAGAATCTTGCGTTGATCTCACAAAACATTCAAACCTTGTTTGTCTTGACTACTACGTTACAAGAATCCTAATTGTTGAGTCACTCATCAAATTTTATGTTGGTAATTCTATCCCTTGGTCTATAGCCCTCCTTGATCTTCTACAGTTGGGTTGTGTTTGGGATTTCTTCCTTTCACTATCATGCTTTTGCCTTTCACTGCTCACACGTTATAAATATTGGTAGCTCCACTGAGGAGCATTGTAAAATAAACTTTGACCTAGGGTCATAGTGACCAAAAATGCAAAAACGTGACTTTTCCTATCCATAATTTAACAAAATTAGGAGGCATCACTCAATAAATCCTAGATTTAGCTACAAGACTCAAAATCCTTAGGTATCAATTGTTTGGGGGGCATCGAAACTAGATTGAGGCCTATGAATGGCATTTTAGTTAGCAAAAATATCTAATACATTTGGACCTTAAAATCATTAAAAAAATAATTTTCCAATAGATACAAGGGGGTAGAAACATCTTAGGATTCATGGAAAAAGATAGAACACTATCAACTTGTAGAAGATCAAACCATTGTTGCATTTACCCTAGAATATAAAAGGCCATAGATCACAAGAACACTTAATCTAGGGAAGTGAGAGAGATCCAAACATATTGAAAGTCAAATGAGAACAAAGTTGGAGATAAAATACCTAAGAGCCTTTGATGAAGAAATAGGGATCGCAATTGAGAAAAAACAAAAATAAAGAAAGATGAGAGAGATAGAGACATAAGAGAGGCCAAGAGAAGAATATCATTAAGTAGAAGCTAGGGAGAGAAATTGGCATCAAAATAGGCCAACTAAATTGGCCCTACCAAACCAAACTATTTAAGAGGTCTCAAAGATGTGGACCAAAGGACAAAAAGACAATTTCAAAACATGCACTTTAATACAACCTTGTGGGCAAGGCAACAGGAGGTTAATAGGACAAATCAATCAAGATAACCAAGGGGATACGAGAGAGGGTACTATAAAAAACCAATAGTGTGTCATTCTCATAAAGGACACATTAGAACATTATCCTTACCTACCTAAAGAAGGCGAGGGCATGTACCAATTTCCTCAAAACTTGCCCAATTGGAAAAATCATTATGGCATAGGCATTAGAGAATCCTCAACCTAACTAGGTCCCAAATTAACTATAGAAGAGAATGGGAAACAAGTGATAAATTGCATTTTGGTAGAGAATAAGAATGAGGAAGAAAAAATGGTTAATGTGATGCTTGCAATATGAAGAATGAGAAAAGAAGTATCCAAATTGAGTAGATCTAGTAAGTGATGAATGCAAGAGGAAACAAGAAAACGGACAACATGAGAGGAGAGGGAAAAACCTAAGGCACCTAGGAAACACTAGCATGCAACCAACATTCCATTGGGTGAGGGTGAGGATGACTATAGTCTAACAAGAGACATGTGTGTTGAAAAGTAGACATCACATTTGCACAATTTATGGAACTATGCCCAAAAATGTCAGGACAATGGAAAAAACTGGTAAACCCCAAGACCCAAGAGAGAAAGAAAAGAACCATGAGGATCTAAGTGTGGAGGAACTATCGTATATGTCCTTTTGTAGACGTTTGGTACAAAAATCAAAATGTTGGAGAAGGCTACATTGAAAGAGGAGCTTAGATAAGTGTAATAACATAAGCTTGTATTGAGCAATTTTGTTTTCAACTTGTTGTAGGGATTGAGTTATGAATTAGGTTATCCAACCATGCTAAATTTAAATGCTTGGGGGTAATTCAAGACATGGAAATAAAATTTTATGGGGTGTTAATGAAACTTGATTGTCATGTCATGAGTGCAGGCTTAGGAGCATTTCCATTGAGTCTAGGCTAACCTTAGTTATGCATGTTAGGAGTGGTTTGAGATTGGGGAAAAGGGACCATCATGACCTATGATCAACAAAGGGCACACAAAAAGTTTGACATATGATCAACAAAGGGCACACAAAAAGTTTGACACGGCATCAAAGAAGACATCTAGAGGATGGAGACAAAGGAGAGAAAGAATGTTAAGAAGAGGAGTTGGATAGTTTTGATGAGGAGAATGACAAGGAAGAGGAATCGGAGCTGATCTCAAGGTATCTTTTATCTTTATTGAGAGATTAGAAGAAGAATATGATGAAACAAGAGGGATCCATGACTTAGAAAAAAGGGAAGGAAAAGAGGAACCAAGTAGGAGGATAAAATCAACAAGACACAAAACAAAGGAGACAAAGATTACAGATATAGAAATAAATTTGTGTTGGACGATACCATCCGAGAAGGATAAGGGGTTATTATTTATACTTAAAAATGAGGGAACATCCAAATTGGAAGAACCATTTTAGAAAGATGGAAGTGACAGTGACAATGAAGGAGTGGATTTGGACATGATAGAAGGAATTGAATACAAGATTAACATTTGGATAGGAGGAGGGAGGAAAGCTAGAAGAACTCAAAGTCTTATGAGACAGGCACTAGTATCGATAAGAAGAAAATGAACTATTAAAAAAAAAAAGCTATGTCCAAATTTGATATCGCATGAGAGATAACAGTATCATTTCATCATTTAAAAATATCAAAATCTTTTTGTAACTTCATGTCAAGAAATAAGGGTCATGAAAGGAGCATGGCTTAAGATTGAGCTAAAAGAAGATACAAATCAGCCTATGTAAACTCAAATACTTGACTCTAGAACAAAAAATCATGTTGAGAGAAGAAATTGAAAAGTTATTGCAAGCTAGGTTCATCTATCTAGCACAACACTCAGAGTTAGTAATGTGTCAAAAACTCAAACACTTGACCCTAGAACAAATAGTCATGTTGAGAGAAGAAGTTGAAAAGGTATTGCAAGGTATGTTCATCTATTTATTGGAACACTTTGAGTCAAATAAAAAATTTGTGTAAACTACAAGCCCTTGAATGTAGTTAAAAAAAGTGATCATTTCCCTATCCCCTCCTTTCATTGATAAAATTATTAATTCATTTGCAGGCTATGAAAGATACATTGTGTGTAGTGAATTTTGGGCTATTTTCATTTGTCCATCACTCCTAAAGATCAAAGAAATACTACCTTCACAACACATTGGGGCTATTCCTATTAGAAGGTGCTATCTTTTGGAATTGTCAATGCTCCATCGTAATATCAAAGAAGGGTAAACAAAGTGCTTCCTCCTTTTCTTGGTAAATTTTTATGAGACTTTGTTGACAATGTTTGTGTGTATAGTTCATAGTTGGAACATAATGAGAAGCTAGACAATGTCTTTGAAAGAATGGATGATCATGATTGTTAACTAAATCGAAAAAAATGTAACCTTGCTCAACCTAAAGTAAAGTTTCTAGGACACTATTTCTGACAATGGAATTGAGCCTAATCCCCATAAGGTAAAGGCTTTAGTCATCAAAATGCCATCATTGACAAATACCGAGGAACTTGTGGCATACATTCACAAGATACAATATCTTTCTCACTTTCTTCCTTTGACCTCTGAATTGCTTTATCTATTGCAAATGATTGCGAAAC
The DNA here is from genome assembly GCF_053477565.2 of Lygodium microphyllum. Taxonomy (NCBI): domain Eukaryota; kingdom Viridiplantae; phylum Streptophyta; class Polypodiopsida; order Schizaeales; family Lygodiaceae; genus Lygodium; species Lygodium microphyllum. The sequence goes on from NC_141135.1 coordinate 107,285,083, forward strand.
ATGATTCACTAACTTGGTCTTTAGAAGTTCAAAAAGTGTTGCAATAGGTGAAGAAAATAATGCAACATCCATTAGTTGTACAAGCACCTAACTAGGACAAATAATTCTATTGAATCCTTTGGTAGAAGAAGATGCTATTGGACAAATAATCATGCAACAAGGTACAAATTCAAGGTATATGAGATCAATTTATTTTTCTACTCGATCAAAGTTATAAGTGAAGGAATTTTTTTTTTTTTTTTTGAGTTAGTCATGAGTAGTCTCTTCTTTGCTTGTAGAAACTTTTGAAAGATACTTATTGTCAAAACCATTCACCATTATGATTAGCTAGACCTTGTTGCCACTTGTATAAATAATGCAAATATTTCCAAAAGAGTAATAAAGCGGGTTGTGGAACTTTAAGAATTTCAATTTAAATTTTAAGTTGAAGAATCAACATAGGCAACCATAACTTATCTTCTAGCCTACAAGGGAAGTTCTTTTCTTTTGAGGGGTAAGTTTGGGGACAAAGAAAACACTAAACCTAAAGCTGAAAATGCTTTTGTAATGTATTTTGATGGATCTTACCATTAATAACGTCAAGCATAGTCAGGGGGTTGTGATTTATGATCCACAACTTGGACTATGATTTGGATGGAAACAAGTAAGCTTAATGTGAGTATCAATAATATAGCAAAATATGCAACCTTGCAAGTGGGGATTTCAATGGCTTTGAAAATGAGAATTCATTGATTGAGGATGAGACGAGATTCCCTTCTCATAGTAAAACAAATCTTAGGGTTTTGCAAAATCAAGAATCCTAAACTTAAAAGGACGTGCAATAAAATCAAGAGAGATTTGACTTGCATTGAGGCTTGGAGTTTTAAAAACACCACCAAAGAAGAAAAGCAAGAAGCACATAACATTGTAGAAGCTTTGCAATTTGTAAATTATTTGCTATATGAGAGAGAAATATCATCCATTGTATTAGGGAAGGGAGACATTTGAGTTAGAAGAGAAATATCATCCATTGTATTAGGGAAGCGAGACATTTGAGTTAGAAGAGGAATTCCTTTTGATAGGAAGAGTGCCCTCTAGGATTCTAAGGGAGAAACAATATGGGTTCTTGAGATGAGCAAGAAAGTGTAAACTTGTGAATGACATACTTTTTGTAAAAGGAGCACATTTTTAAACTTAGAAGAGTGCATTTGAAGGAATAGATTTATTGTGTCATTGAGGAGTAAGGAGGCTTGTGAGGGAAATTATGCATATAAGGCGACAGTTCAAAAACATCCTAAGCGAGGGGTACATATGGCCTAGGTAGTTTTAGTTCATCCAATTACTCTCATTCTCACCTCTCAATTTATCATAAAATGTACGACTCCTCTCTGCCCGTTCCAAGCTCACAATTCTCACAAGAAAGATTGGTCATCTACTATAGATCATGAGAAAAACCCTTGCTCATAATTATTGGAGACCTCCATGTCCCTCATCCTCACCTTCCCCCTTACCCACTTAGCTCAACCTTCTTGTTTGAGTGTTGGATGTGCCCATTTTCATGTGCAGAGACGTGTGCAATTAACAGGTGCTCTCTCTTCGGGTGTGTGCAACTAGTTATGTTACATAAAGCTACCGGAGGCCTGATGCCATGTAGTGTGCAATGATGGTGCAAAGCTGTGTAGATCCTTCTTTGGTATGGAATCTATTGTAAAAGATATTGAGATGACCATTGAGTATAGTAAAGAGGAAAGAGTCCTCTTGAGGGTGTGCACGACCCATATTCTATGCATGTACTAGTCAAGGGTAAGAAGAGGTGTACCTAATTACCAATTTCTCATTTTCTCAAGCATGGCTTCCAACTAGCCCAAAAAATCAATAGGTTCTTGGCCCAGGATTATTTAGTGCATGATGGAAAACCTTAAAAATACTTAACCTAGCATAATGAAAGTAAAATCTAACTTTCAAATTTAAACTAATCTATACTACATGCAATCAATATAAGAAAACTTACCTCGTTTTTGCAAAGCTAGAGGTATTTTCTTGTTTCTCATTGATCAGTGACATTGTCCTTTCACCTTGAGGTTCCACTTATCTTATTAAGTTGGCACAAACTTAAGGAAGACATCAATTTAATCCCCTTAGAGAAAATTTAACTTTGGCATATCAATTTAGTTCGATTCTCTTCCTTGGGAATCTTAGACTTTTCTAAACTCAAGTACTTAAACATATAAGGATATTTATGGTTCCTTTGGACCATAACCCCACTTATGGATATAGAAGTTTAACTTCATGATTTATTGAGCTACAGAGAGTTTCCTTTTACAAGGATTTTCAAAGGGAATCCATTAGGCATGTATAATTACATAAATCTTTACTAGATTAATCTACCTTACTTATCCTTTAGCTTAAGTGTTGTAATAAGGTTTAAATCTTACTAGTACAATGAAATGACATCCTCTTGGTTAGGATATAGTTGCTTTTCTTAGCTAATTCTTCTATGAGTAGGACTTAATGAAATGGATTCATAAACAATATTTGAAGTTCTTTACTTTAGTTAGGACTAGTTATCCTTCTTCTTTCACTTATAGTATTTTAGATATACTTAACCTATTGTTCATATCTTCAAGATAATCCAATGTCCTTTCAAATTTAACATTATAATCCTAGCATTCTTTTGGATTTAACTTTCTTGAAGGGAAATATGAACTAAGTTTAATCTAGCATCCTATTAAAATGTAAATCAAAGAAGCGCTCCTAATAATATTTCTATCATAGAACTTAAGGTGTAGGGCTACAATCCGATAAGGAAGAGATAAAAAGCATTAATTTTCTTTTTAAAAACATAATTTCAATTTAATCTTTACTTTATCCCTCCCTCCCCGAATTCCTCCATTCACATGGAGAGGGGATCAAGGATATTACATCATTTCACCTATACATGAATTGAGGTGTCCTCATCTTGAGAGAAAAGTGTCCTCATCAATCTAAGTGGTATTTTCTTCAAGAAAGTCTTTCTAGGTATTTTGTAAGAGTTCTACACCTAAGGATCCTCTCTTGTACATTGAGTATTCTTTCAAGTTGAAACTCAAGGACTCCTTGGCAATAATTTTTTTTTCAAAGTCTTCTCTGAAATATTGATCATGATTTGGGGATAAGGTCCTCAACTTGAGAGATACCTTATCACATGTTGGTATATACTTTTGCACAGATGTCTATGAATACCCATAAATTTTATCTATAGAAATAGCAATTTTAGGCAATAAAACTCAAAGTTTATGCCAATATTTTCTATATCTAAAAATCATTGTGATTTTGGGACTAAAAAATGACCCTATTTTTCATTCGATTTGTCCAACAACCCATCTCTTAAGCTAGAGAAGTACTTTTTTTTCTAAAAGAAAAACATTTCTCCTTGGTGTGATATTATAATTTATGGATCATCGAGAACAAACTCAGAGTTGGATACATAGGCTTTCAACAAGCTGACATGGAATATATTATGGATTTTTAAGTGTTCGAGGAGTTGAACGTTGTATAAACTAGGTGCTAGGCACTTAAGGGGGTTATTGTAGATCCTGTAGTTTCTTTGACCTAACTTATTAAATTATCCCAATGACATAGAGCTCTTCTTGGGCTTCTTGAAATTTTCCAATGACATAGAGCTCTTCTTAGATGAACACAAATATAAATCATGTCTCCTCCTTAAAGATCCACTCCTACATTCCGGATCGGCATAGGCCTTTTGTCAATCCTTGGACACTTGATTATCTTGTCTACTAATGTCTTCAACATGTTCATCCATTTCATTCAACATCTTCTTAGAGGCTTTCACCTTTAAGTAGGATAAGAAAAGCGGAGCAGTGTGAGATAGCCTTGTTGAGATATCGAGCTCCACTCGTGATATGCCAGGGTGACCGTTGTGCATTTATGTCACCGACTTGTTAGTTGCAAATGTGGTTGGTACACGGCCCATGAATAATAGCGAGATGACAGCTATCCTTATCCACTCTAGTTTGTGGCTCAGTTAGTATGCCACCTTAGTTAGTTGAGTTTGGTTTGAGACCCATATATAGGGTTCTTCTATTTCTATGTACTAGAGTTCTTTTTGGCTTACACAACTAAGAAGAGGAAAACTGTTTTCAGCCTCCACCTCTGTGTGTATTCCCCCATTGTGCAAGCAAGAAAGCTACAAGTGAGACTCCTTCTCTCCCACAATCTTGACATGGTATCAGAGCCTTGTTCGTGGTAAGGAGCTCAAGAAAGCAAACCAAGTTCGCGGCGTTCTGGTAAGAGGACCAGTGTTGCTTTCATTTTTCTGTTTTGGGAGCAAGTCTCTGTAGGTAGCACAGTCGGAAAGTGCAAGAGTGCATTATCTCAGATTGAGACGCCCTTCGCAGTGCAGCAAGAGGGTAGTATATGCTGCGAGAAAGGGCTTTAGCCCTTAGTTGCTCTAATTTTTCGATTTGAGGCCATTTGGGGGCCTGTTTTGGAGGCAGAAGTTTTTTGCATGCACTCAGGAAAAGGCCCTGTTTTATGCTGTGCGACCACTGTTCTACAGGTCGGTGAAAAGTTACCACAGAAATTGCATCGTATGCTTGTGTGCAGAGACATTGGGAGTTACAGAATCATCCTTGTTGCATGTTGATGCAAAATCGTCACTAGGAAGTGACTGTGTGGTCAAATACCACTTTCGCCAGTTTTGCAGATTTGCCATTGTGAGGGTGAAGCTGTGTTTTTTGCAGTGACAAATTTTTTTGCAGTGTTCTGTAATGGCGTCTGATTCTCTTTCACAGATTGTCACTCAAAAGCTTGACAAGAACAACTTCCAAGCATGGAAGTTTTGAATGACGAATTTCCTTATGGGAAAAGGATATTGGGAATTTGTTACAGGAAATGAAGAAGAACCAATTCTTTCTAATATTCCCAATCAATAGCAAATGCAAGCATTTAAAGGATGGCATGAGAGCCAAAAAAGTTATGTACTGGCTGTCTATCAGTATTTCAGACTCTATGATTGTGCATATTCAGGATGCAAGTATGCCAAAGGAGGCATGGGATACTTTGTCAAAAATGTATACAACAAATACGCAAGCCAGGAAAATGCAGCTCAAGCAAGGGTCGCACAATGTGCAAAGAGAAAGTATGAGCATCAATGACTACCACATGAAGGTGAAGAAGATTGCAGATGCACTTGCTTCCATTGGGTCGCCAATGGAAGATGATGATTTAGTTTCCATGACCTTGAATGGTCTAGGAAAGGATTATGCACAGTTTCAAACATCCATTTCCGTCCATGAAAGATTTCTTGATTTTGAGGAGTTGATTGCTCTTCTAATTTCTGAGGAGCAGAGAAATGGTGGTGCATCTTCTTCAGGAGGAACTTCAAAAGAAACTGTCTTCTACTCAAATGTTGGAAGAGGTAGAGGTAGAGGTAGAGGAGGCCGATCTAGAGGCCGTGGTAGAAATCAGAATATGCAGCAAACTCAAGAAAACCAGTCCTATGGAGGAGGATGTGGTAACTCTAGAGGCAGGGGACGCCAAAGAGGTTGTGGTGGATGGCAAAGAGGCCAAAATGCAAATAGCAATGTTGAATGCTACTACTGTGGTAAAATGGGTCATATGGCTAAAGACTGCTATAAAAAGCCGAATCACATTATGAATGAAAAATTGCAACAAGGGAATTATGCATCTTCTAGTAGACAAGGTGATGACAGAAATGAGCATTTGTTTATGGTGTAGCACATGAACAACTCTATGACAAGTGCAGAAGAAAGCAACGAAGTGTGGTGGTATGTTGACTCAGGTGCGTCAAACCACATGACAAGTCATGCAGAATGGATGCAGGATGCAAGGAAAATGGAAAAACAAGGATTTGTGGAGACTGGTGATGATACTGCACATCCTATTGTGCAGATTGGAAAAATTCCTTTGTCTATGCAGGATGGGAAAAAGAAATACCTATCAGATGTATTTCATATCCCGAATATCACCAAGAACGTGGTTTCTGTTGGTCAAATGGTTGAGCAGGGCTTGCAGGTTAGATTTAATCCTCATGGATGCTTTGTTGAGGATATGAAAAATAAAGGTCGCTTGATAGCAAAAGGAAATAATAAGGGTAGAATGTTTACGTTGGATGCAGACATGCCTGAATTGAGTGCAACAATATTTGCACATGGGACCCGTGTAGTTGTAGATATTGATATCTGGCATAAACTCATTGGTCATGTTAATGTACAACGACTTAAATCAATGCAGGCCCAAAATATTGTTGCAGGATTGCCTAAATTCAAGGTTGCAGAAATGCATAAGGTATGTGAAGCCTGTTAGTTTGGAAAACAGGCAAGGAAACCATTTCCTAGACATGTTCAAGAGAGTAAGAAGCCATTGGAATTAAGCCACTCTGATGTGTGGACTACTAAAGATGCATCTCTTGGAGGCTGTCATTATTTTGTCACTTTTATTGATGACTATAGCAAAAAAGTTTGGGTGTATTTTATGAAAAAGAAAAGTGAAGTTTTTGGGCATTTAAAAACTCTTAAAGCTACGGTTGAAAAAGAAACAGGCCTGTAAATAAAATTCCTAAGTTCAGATGGAGGGGGAGAGTACCTCTCAAATAAGTTTGCAAGGTTCCTGTAGGAGCATGGCATAAAGCAACAATATTCATGCAGTCATACCCTACAACAAAATGGAATTGCAGAAAGGAAAAATAGGCATATTGGAGAGGTATCTCGTGCCATGCTCAACAAAAAAGACCTACCAGTTTTTTATTGGGCTGAAGCAGTTGCTACAACAGTCTATATAATGAATAGGACTCCCACTGCAGCAATACATGGCATGACTCCAGAGGAGAGGTATACTGGTAGGAAACCAGATATTTCTCATTTGAAATTTTTTGGTTGCATTGCCTATGTTCATGTGCCAGATGAGTTGAGGTCCAAGTTGGATCCAAAAGCTGAGAAGTGCATCTTTATTGGTTACTCTCTGAAAGTAGAAAGGGTATAGATGCTATAACCCTTCTACTCGTAAGTTTACAATGAGCAAAGATGTTGTTTTTGATGAGATGAGTAGCTGGTATAAACTAGTAAATGTGATTGATGATGTAGATGCACAAAATGGTAATGCTGCACAGAATTCACAGCAGCAGTCACAAAATATTAGTGGACCTGGAGTGTCCTCTAGCAGTGGTTCACATTCTTCGCCATGGATAGGTAGATTGAGATTAGGAGAATCTCCTCAAAACAATGCAGATAGTGGTATGCAGGTTTCACGAAAAGGAAAAGAGAAGGTAGATCAGCCCATATTTGATGTGAATGTAGGTCACTCTTATGTGGATGGTGAATCCAGTGGCTCAGAACAGAACATTGATGATCAGTTGGGTATTCCTTCTATTGTTACACCTGGAGTAAGGAAGACCAGGGATGTTTTGAGAGCATCTGGAAGTGAGCCTACTTTGCGTAGGTCTACCAAAGCTAGGTATCCTGTGGATAGGTTGAAATATGATGGATTTACAGCCATTCACTATGCCTATATAGTCAAAGTGATACAGGAACCAGAACTCACTTCTTTTGAGCAAGCCATGGGAAAAGAAAAATGGGAGAAAGCCATGGATGAAGAAATGGATGCCTTGGAAGCAAATGCTACATGGGAGTTGGTACCTTTGCCTAAAGATAAGAATGCAATTGGTTGTAAGTGGGTTTATAAGGTGAAGCACAATGCAGATGGTTCTATGAACAGATATAAGGCAAGATTAGTAGTCAGGGGCATGCACAAACATATGGCATTGATTATGAAGAAACATTCAGTCTGGTTGCAAGGATGGCAACCGTAAGAGCAGACATTGCTATGGCTGCATCAAAGGGATGGTCTTTACATTAGATGGATGTAAAGAATGCCTTCTTGCATGGTGATTTGCAAGAAGAGGTCTATATGGAGCAGCCACCAGGTTATGTGCATGCTGTTCATCCTGAGTTTGTTTGCAGGTTGAAGAAAGCCTTGTATGGCTTGAAGCAAGCACCTAGAGCATGGTCTGACAAGATAGGACAATATCTTGTCACTATTGGCTTTCAGATTTCCAAGGCAGATTTCTCATCACATTCATGACTTGAGTATCAAATTGTTGATTTTGCCAAGATCCCCTCCATAAAGAACTCTTCTTCTTAGTTGCAATCCTTCCTCTCTAATTTAGCTATAAATAAGAGGCATGGGGAGCCATTGACAGTAATTCGAGCAAGAGGGAAGAGGCCCTTCTTAGGAGTATAGAATAAGAGGGAGTGACGCAAGAGAAGTGTGAGCATGGGAATTTCTCAATAAGAAGACAAGCAAGATACTTAGATTCAATTCCTACATCCCTGCTATCCTATTTCTTCCTATGAAATCAAGACTTTTCTCAATTTCTCAAAATCTTTGGTGATTGCTTCCCCCCCAGTTAATCAAAATTCTGTCAATCTAATTACCCCCAAGCTCCTTCACCAAAATCCCATTTTTTTGTTGTCTTGTGATAAAGACCATGGCTTGAAGAAGAATGCTACGAACGTCGCGGAGGTAGGAGCTGCCAATAATAATGCAGACATAATTACTACAAACAGAATGTTAAGTAGGGGGTTTACAAACAAAGCCGCTAGCATGCCTTTGTTTAGGTACTAATTTTCTTAAATAAAAGCAGCTAGCATGCCTTTGTTCCATGAATAGACAACATAAGATATATGCAAAAAATAAGATTTTATTCGATTTGCGCATTTAATTTCTTTGAGGAATTCTTAACCACGAATTCCAAGAGTTAACTTGGGTATGTATAAGATGAACCTATGCAGGTACAAGGAAGGTATTGTGTCCCTAAAAGATTTAATATTTTTTATTTTTGTGTTGATCAAATGAAATCTCTGAAACACAAATGGTAATCCTTGGTATATAAGAGACCTTGAGATGTAATTACCAAATGATACTGTTCGTAATTAAACCAATCAAGATTTTCTTTTATTGTGTGCAAAGACCCACGAAACTCCAAGGGAATTATCCTCAAGTATGAAATTCTTGCTTAAATTCAATCTAAACTAATCCCCAAGGAAGAGGGAATCCAGAAAGACTATTGGAAGGTATTGCCACTTATGCTAATTTGTCTTGAAGTTATTTTTTCACTAAGTTATTTTGTCTCTTATAGTTATTTTTCCACTTATGCTAAATTACCTCGATGTTATTATTTTTGGAAAGAAAAGATTTGTCTTGGAAATAAACTTGTTAAGAGTTTATGTATAATGCATTCGAAATAAGATGTTTGTGATTGTAATCTAGGTACTGATCTTTCCTGAAATCATCACGCTAAAAGATGGATGACTAAATAAAGATTGTTGATGGAGGCAGTATTCTTGTGAACATAGGCAATGTTCTTGATGGCGCTAGACCTCCCCAAGGCTAGCATGAATAAAGCCTACTCCAAGGGTTTTTTTTTTCACGTTAGTGAGTTTAGACTAATCATGACGTGAAAGGTCTTGTAGTAGGAAACTTTAGTCGGCAGGAGGAGGTGAGGATACAAGGGGGCTCTAGTCATAAACTCCTTAGGCTCTTACAAACTGCCAACTACACTTCGATTTTCAGACTGTGTTCTAGAATTTTCAGTACTAGTTGGGGAATGGAACTTCGAGAGAATAATACTTCAAACAAAAGACATTGTAAAAGTCATTTTTTATAAAGGAACTAGTATTAAGAAGGAATTGCTTTACTCTGTTTTTGTGTCATAAATTAAAGGCATGTAACAAGTTTGTATCATGAGATAATTCAAGGAATATGATTTTATATGTTTGAACCTAAAGTGGTAGTAGGTAATTAAATAACTAAAGCTACTCTCTCAAGGGAAGCAAGCGGATGCCTGGACGAATCAAGACCTATGGCTAGGTGGTCTTGGTAAGCCAAGAGCTTTCCTAAAAAGGAATAAAAATTGCACTTGATGGACCATTAGAAACCAAAAATATTGACTCACATCACTTTAGAATCCACTAACGTTAATTAGTCGCTAGTAACAGATTAGATCAGAAAAACTCAGGTCAATCCTCTTGGGAGCGGTCGGAACTTCCACTACGGGGTAGAATCAAGCGAGCCTAGTTAGCAAACTCTGAGGGTTTTATCTAAATCCTAGATGGCACTTCCTATGACATCTCTTGATGGGCTACTAAGAATGTATCGCCAAGGAATGGCTTGGGTAGCACGTTACAAAAATGATGTTAATTTAGCAACTTGTTAGAGAGAGATACATTACTTTTCAAATCAAAACAAGTATTGCAATCAAGAAAGTGTTGATTTTCTCTTGTTGATAGTGGAAGTAAAAAACTTGTATATTCTAGAAAGGCTTGAATTCTTGTATTGTGGTTTTATTATTTCTGCTTACATCTAAGAATGCCCTTTGACTACTCAACACAAATAGTATTAGGCCATTGTTTAGATGAGATTACTAATTGGTTTTTGGCTTATTTGCTGCAAGAGTTTATCACCCAAGATATGAGGTTATGTAAACTTCCTAACACTCATCAAGATGCTCCAAAGTAGTATACTAATCTAGTTAGATAATTCTCTCATCAATATATGCATACAAGGACAAGACATCATTCCCTCACATGTTTATCTATGATTAGTGTCTAGTAGGCCTTGTTCTAAATGAAGGCATATTAGTTTAAGCCTAGTTGTAAAGAATGGAATAGCATGAGAAAAATAGGAAAAATACAAAAAAGTACCTAGCTACAGTAGCAAGGTATAGAAGGTGTAAAGGGACTCAATTAGGCACCTAGTCAATCAATGAACGTCTCTTCACCTTTTTTGGAGCTTCCATGGCTTCCTCTTCCTTCTCTCTCCTCTTCTTGGCATTCTCTCTCTTCTCTAGTATTCTCTCTCCTCTTCTTTCTCTATGTCTCTCTCTGTTGCTCATTCTCTGTCTCCTCTCAACCTCCTTCATTACAATTGGTATCAAAGCTTAGGTTTTTGGTCCCTTCTTCTTTATCTTTCCTAATATACAATAACATTTTAGAAAAAAGGAAAACTTGATCAAACATGTACAAAATGGATATGACCTATAATGAGCATTGGAGTACTGTAGGGTGTTGGAAACTTTTCTTGAAGGACACATTAGAGCTATGGTAGGAATTATGGACATATCTAGACGCATATTGGACATTTTAGCAACTTGTCCCCAACTTCTATGCAAATTTTCGAGGCACCATGGTCAAAGCAAGTCTCTTAGAGTTAACAAAATTTCAAGTCATAATTACTTTTTGAAGTAGAATTATTTCCCTTCTTAGCTGCCATGGAGCTGGCTCAAGAAATCTCTACTTGTCTCTTTGTGCTCTACCTTTCACTCACATTGGAATGTTTTAAGACCTTCTTAACAACATCTACAAGAGACAGAGCACCCTTTTGAGGGGGTTTCATTTTAAAAAATCAACTTTATAGATCAACATGAATGGTGCTACTGTCAATAGCCCTATTTTCCCATGAGATCATCAAAGTTATCATGATTTTGCTCCATCATGGCTTCTAGTGCTTGCCTTTAAGCAAAGGCTTGCATTAAGAGACTCTAGATTTCATACACAACAAGAATACTACTATTTTATTGGGGATCTAGCCAAATGATGACAACCACCCCCGATAGAGCTCAAGATCAATAGCAATAGGATTTCCCACAGTCTACATTGTTTGCTCCTAATGTAGGGATAGACAATACCACAATTTATTAAAGCCATTTATGAACATTCTTGAAGAGGGCAAGATCTGTATTGATGACCACAATAGCTCAATGCATATAGTGGTACACTTGAGGATAGCTGGTGAATCTGTAGAACCATTGGAATTGAATATGTAGATCCATTGGAAACCTTCACCTCTCCATTCTTGTAGGTGATGGCCATCTCCCCTTAATAGATTGTGCTCTTTTGGGGGATGGCAAATTAGGCATAGAAAAACATGCCAATAATTGATTATCCCAAATAATTCAAGAAGATCCTCTTTTGCTTCTTGAGGATAGTCTAAATGAAAATTTAGAACCTTCCATCTTTATGATAGTGTGGCTCGTGGTAGCTTATTGAGGACCTTATCTCATGTTGAGACCACTTCTTGTAAAATTGTAGTTCAACAAAAGGGCCCAAACATAACCATATCCAATGTAATCATTGGACATGATGCTAGTACAACAAGTTTGGTTGTTGACTCCTTTCGTAAACTCTGTGGGTCATCCTTTTGGCCCATACAACAGGTCGTGTCTTCTTCCAAAAAATTGAGATTATTTTCCACTGAGGTTCCTCATAGGAGATTAACATTTAGAAATTGAGTTGCTTCAGTCACCCAAGCTCCATGGGTATCACGCCCTCCAACACATTGTAGCACTACCATTATAGCTTGATGAAGGAGAATAAGCTAATATCAAAGCTCATGTTACTGAAACTTCTACTAGAATTCAACCAAGGCAATCCCCATATTGTATTAGAGCTAATCTAAAAGCTAATGTACTAAAACTTCTACTGGCATTCCACCAAGGGAATCCTTAACTTAGCCAACAAATTCTCAACCTTTTTAGGCCATTATCATAGCATTGTTGGTTGAAAGACTAGTGAGAAGATCATGAAGCCAAACACCAAGCTTAGCAAGGAGTATTTTGTTGCCATCTTAGCATACTATTGATAGTACACTCATGATACTACTAGTGCAATTTTTTTCTACAAAGTGCTAGGAGCCTCTAGGTCTATAGCAATGCCTTGGCACCTATGGAAAATGGTGGTTAGATCTTGGTGTCCAATGGTTGTACTGTGGTAAGTATGGAAATAATGGTTAACCATGTGGTAGCCACATCCAAGTCTACCTTGAATAACCCTTCAATCACAAAAGGATTTTGGGATATTGCCTTTGCAACCAAGGGCATGGAGAGAATGTCCTAAATAATTTGTTTTTCTAGTGGAGATACTTGACAACAGAATCTACACTTGAATTTGAAGAGATGTAACCTTCTACCTTTGCTACTAAAGTTTCACCAACGAATTCATTATTGACCACATTATATATTTTCCTTAATGCTCTGTTCTTTCTTGTCAAGAACCTACTCCCCGTATGACAAGCTTGACAAGATAGATTCATTTACAATACTTTGAACTAGTATGGAAGAAGCTACAACTAAATATGTACTCTTGACCCAAGAAGCAACACCTACTACAAGTGCTTCTATCTACTCACGTGTATGTGCAACAAATAATATATACAAAATATTGATGAATGTTTGGTTATAATATGTGGTCAAATTGAAGCCACATGATTAGGAAAGCTTAGCATACCAACTTGTACATATTGGAAATAAAGGAGAATTTGAAAAAAATCCACTTAATGAGGAAGCTAGGGTACTACTAAGTATCATCTCTTTTCCATCCTCTTCTCCAAAATGTCACAATGAGAGGACCTTTTTAGTGGCAAATAAAGCTCCAATTGACTCTCCGGAATGGTTCTTGAAGTACTATTGTATTGCTTGAATTGCAAAATTAGATGTGGTATGTAATATTTCCACACGATAAAAGTTAGTTGGTTAGTTTGAAAGTTAGTTAGTCAATTAATAAGTTAGTAAGATTACTAACTAAAGTAAAAAACTAACTAACGTTAATAATTAAGGATTTTTATTTAATTAAAAATATACGTTAAAAATCGAGAGTCGTAAATCTGATATTTTTTCTTGGATTGACAAGGACCATAGCCACCCTTCACGGAAGTTACAACATGAACGAGACTTATGAGCCATATTAATCACTAGTATTAATGTGTATAGTTTGGATGGTCCAAAATGTTAGATTTTGGGCAAAACTAGCATATTCTAGATATTTTAGATATTATCCTAAAAAGATAGAACTGGATGTCATTTAAAAGAAAATACAAGTAATGTTTTAATTAGTTGTGGAGATTTTATAAAAATAAAAAATATAAAGAGAGTGATTGGCGAAATCACACATGCCGCAATTGCAGTCTATAGGCAGTAGACATCACTTCAAACATGGAGAGAAAGAAGGAGTGATTTGAAAGCTTTCCAACCAAGTGTCTTAGAGTTTGACCCCCCTTTTGGAGCCAATGGAACCATCAGATTTATGAGTTAAGCATCATATCACTAAGTTTTCCAAGAGTCCCTCCACCAAGAACTCTTGTTCTCAACCTCATCCCCTCTTCTCTAATTCATTATAAATATGAGGCATGGGGAGGCACAAAGGGAGCATAAGGAGACCCCGAGAGGTTGTGGGAGAGAGGTAGAGAGAGGGATACCCCTCCAAGATATTGAGAGAGAGAGAGAGAGAGAGAGAGAGAGAGAGAGAGAGAGAGAGAGAGAGAGAGAGAGAGAGAGAGAGAGAGAGAGAGAGAGAGAGAGAGAGAGAGAGAGAGAGAGAGAGAGAGAGAATAGTTACCCCGAGAGGCTGCAAGGGAGAGAGTTAGCTCAATTCCCTCTATCTCAATCCTTGACTTAGCCATCTTCTCCTACCCTCTCCCATCCTAAATCCATTTCGCCTTCTTAATCTCTTGAGTCTACTTACAGATGATGGCTTCCAAGCGAAGAATGTCACGTGCGGATGGCAATCCTATAACCAACAACGAAGATTTGGGCGAAGGCATCACTGTCAATCCAACTACAGTTCCGATCATAAGTAATGTATTTCTACATTGATAGATGCTTGCTTTGATTCTCACATGAGATACATTAGGCTCCATACTATGATGTACGAGAATAGGTCACGGGAAGGGATAGGTCTCTTCTCACATATTTGAAAGATGGAGTTTGCAAAGTGCATGTATTAAGGGAAGTTAATTGCACTTAGTTGCATATGGCTTATTCGTTGATAGAGCAATCAGTGAGGGGTTATGAATAACATAATCGTAAAAAGAATAACATTAGGAATTGTGCATATAAGTATTAAGTAAATTTTTAATAGAATCGCTCTTTGATCCCAAGGGGGAGAGCGAATATGCAATAAAATTATTATTGTGTCTATTCTTGTATTGTTTGGAAAAAATACAATTAGTTTTGTTGGTTGATTGAACAACACCCTGAATGTATTTTTTCAATCAATTGATTGTTCCATTTGTGATTTGGATAAATATTCCAAGTGATTGTATTTGATGGTAAAAGCATGGCAAGGGTCAATAATGACAAGTAGCCATGGGAAATAAATAAATGTTTCATTGAAAGATGATATTAGGTTGATTGCCTTGATCGTGCTTAATTCTTAATTGGATTAATTAAGGAAGGATATTTTGCATGGGTGGATCATCTCCAAGATCGCATCGCGGATTACCCTGAAAGAGGACACTACTCGATTCATGGGCCGAAGGTTGAGTGGTGAAAAGGCCAACCACAAAAGTTGTGTCTCACTCTTAGGTCGCTCGGGGTCAGTGGAGCTCTGGACACCCCTTGCTGAGTTCGGAACAGAGTTGTAGAGTGCCATGAGTCCAACATCTAGGGTGTTGGAAGATCCTATTCTAGATAAAGGATGAAAATTTTGGTGCCATGTGATTTGGACTGGGTACTTCTGTTGGATAGAAGGGATACATAATTCTCCTGTATGGACAGGAGACAAAGATTAACTTGAAGATAAGTTAAGGGACTTGTTTGTCACAAGGACTGCTTGTTTTGTTTTGGTGTCTATGCTGTAAATTACACAAACAAACCCTGTTCCCTAAAAGGTTTAATTAAGGAAGCTGATTTTAAATGTCGCACATAAATATGGTAGGACCTAATTAGAAAACTAAAGCTATCAAGGGAAGTGGGTGGGCGGAATCCCTGACGGGTCCGTCCTACAGTAGGGTGGTCCCAGAGAACTCGGAGGCTTCTCACAAGGATTTATCACCGTTCGACTTTAGGTATTGTTAAGTTAGAACCCGATTCATGCCATTTTAGGGGACCGGAATGGGACTATGCCCTATGAGCAGACTCGGCTGAGCGGCGCATCCCTCTCATTTCCCATTCTCTTTAAACCAAGTGTGATATGGATCTACGTTGGATTGGGTATCTTTGCGTAAAGTAGGATGTCAAAAACCCTACGCTAGAATGCTGTTAGGAGACCTTGGCCCTAGCAACCCAGATTTCAGGTCAATCCTAGTGGGTTCGACTGCAGATGTCCGTTGCGATGCGGACTCGGGAAACCCTAGGCAACAAACCCCGTGACATTCCATGGGAGTGCTGGGCAGCATCGCTTAGACTCGTCTCTTGATGGTGGACCGATAAAATGTGCTTGGATAATCAATAGGCGGGCATGTTACATGGTACCACTAGAGGCTAGAGAGGTATCCACATCATTTGATAAATTAGATGTGGTTAATGACTTTGCAAAAAGTTGATTATGAGATCAAGAGCAAGCCACCAAGATTTCAAGGCATTGTGGAGTGTCTTGTAGACTTCAGGGAGCTGAAGGATGTATTGGCCAGAGTTAGCAAACTTGAGGGTCTATTGAAAATATACACAACCTCCATTCCATCCTAGTATTCTATAATAATGTATTATCTATCTACATGAGAGACTAGAACCTCTTTGTCTAAGGCTAAGAAAAGAAAAATTAAACAACAATCCTTAAAATTTACTTTAATTGCAAGAACTTTATATTGACAAGGAATAGATAATATTTATCACTTATGTGTTATGCCTGATGAGGTTCCCTTTATCTTGGAAGAGTGTCATGATTTTGCTTGTGGAGGATACTTTGCTGGATGGTTGACTAGCTACACAAAAAGCCTTAAGATCTCGATATTGGTGGCTATCCATATTCCAAGATGCATTTGCATTTGTAAAGATGTGCAATATATGCCAAAGACACGATAGTTGAGAGAGCCGAAAGTGACCTCTGACCCCAATTATGACTTTATTACTATCTAAGAAGTGGGGCATTGACATTATAGGTCCAAATATGTCATTGTCCTCTACATAGAAGAGATATATTATAGTAGTGATTGTATTAACGGTGTTTTGAGAAGGTTGTAGAAAGCACAAATGTTGGCTACTATTTTGGACTATGGACATCATCATATTATCATGGATGTATTCCTTTGTGAGAGCCAGGCTCACTCCCATGTGTTTATTGTATTTATATCCCGCAGTTGTAGTTGTCACATACCTGCATTGGGTTGCGCATATGGATTTTTTATTAGATTAGCATAGCCTTGGTCTATTTAAGCTAAGGTTGAAGCATGTAATGATGATTGACCAGTCTAGAGCCCACTAAGTGGGCAGGACGCCCAAGAGAGGGTGAAAACCCTAATTCACAGTTGTGGAAACCATAAATGCAAAATACAAAAGGGCACAAACCCTAAACACAAAAGGGGCGCAAAACCTAAATGCAAAATGAAAATTCTAACCCTAACCCTAATTCTTGGTTTATATAAGGGTGGGAGGTATCACTTGTATTCACCCCTTCTGGCACATCCATGTTGTGCAAGCTCTATCAATGTGACTACTCAAGCTTTCTATTCTATCATCTTACTTCCATTGTGTTGAGAGTGACTAAGAGGGAGAGAGTGAGAGGTGTGTTGAGTGAGGGGTTGAGGAAGGGTGGAGCTCTTTGCCATCCTCTTGCTTTTCTCATTGTCTCTACTAGCTCTTTAACTTGTTGGTGTGCTTGGTGGTGGATGCAAAGGAGCAACGACATTGGATCATGTTGATCATGGTTGTCAAACCATCTTCAAGCCTTCGAAAGGTAACTTAGGTGAGATCACTAAAACTTAAGATAATATTGTATTCTTGCTTTCTTGGAATGGAGAGGAGGATGTTTGGTTAGTTAGAGTGGAGTGTTGAGAGATAAGGTGAAAGATTGTCACGGAAGTGAGTTGCAACTTTTGAAATAATAGAAGTCCCTATCCAAAGTCTCGTTGTTGGTGCGTTTGGCTCAACATTTTGGTTGCATTGCTAGGACCTAGGATGGTGCAACTATCGAGGTTTTCACACTTCTACCGTGTGGCAAAATAGGAGGCTTGTGCATAGGCGTGGATGGGATCGATGGGGTTGATCTTCTGTGTTTGTGGCTAGTATTGTGAACCCCATATGGCTAGGTTAGGAAGGCTGAATCAGAAGGAACCAGTTCATTGTATTGAGATTGTGAAGATAGGCACATAGGGTAGGAAAAAACACAAAACACAAACTTTTAAAAATTTCCATTTCTGGGGATCGGATGGGTCAAAAAACACACAAAAAACTCAAATCTCAAATCTCAAACACAAAATGCAAAACTCAAACCCTTCTTGCTTGGACAACCCATGTGGCAACATTGTGAATGATGATTTATTTTGCTTGCCCTTGTGATCAGTTGCATATGTATTCATGATTGACAACTAACCAAACACATAGCTCACTCTAGTGGTTATCTCTTGAAGCTCTTGTGTCATCAACGTGCGAAGGAAGCCTTACCCCTACAAACCCCACACCCCATTTCCACTACCCCAAACACGTACACAACCACCACCCTCTTTACCCACCCCCTTTTCACATGTCACTCACCTTAACACACACTAAACCCTAACCAACTCACTCTCACTCACACCCATCACCCTAACTCACACACCCCTATTTTTCTTTCACATCCAATCCCTAACTTCCACACATCCATCCATCTCATTGCCACACACGACCACTCATGTCTAGACATCAAACCCTAGAACTTCACTCTCTAATGCCAGGAGGCATAGTCACGGTGGATTCCGTAAGATTCTACTGTGGATTCTATAAAATTTATTTGGTGATCTGGGCTCGTACATAAGGTGGATTCCTTGTGCAAGAAGTTGATGGGGATGGCTATCCTTCTTGAGCATTTTATTAATTAATGTGCATGTGGGTGATTCCACAAAATTCATATTAATTAATTAAGCTTTTACGAGTTTAGAGTGTGCATTCGAATTAAATTAAGGTTAGGACATAGTTCTAACCTATTTCATTATTTTGTAGTTGAAGACTGCTAAGTATTCACTATTGTTTGTTTACTTTATTTATAAACAATTGTGAATGCTTCAATTGATGTGTAGAGTAGGTAGCATTGGGCTTCGGGTGTAGCAGTAAGCGTTATCATAAGTCCAAGCGTAAATTTCATAATTATGATTAGTTATCTTAAGTATAATATATAATATTATCTATTTACATGATATTTTATTATTAAAATTATTACTCTATTTGTAAGTTATAAGTTTAAACTTCTTTAGTAATAATTAGATCTTGTCCTTAGTACTATTAATTTATTTATTTTTAATAGAGATGATTTTAGAATATGAGATTTAAGATATGCTTTTATTGAAATAAGCTTTCTTTATGGAATACCTTGCTATTTTCTTAATATGGTTAAGTTTTAAAAGGCTTTTCTAGCTTTCTTTATAAAAGCAACAGGATTGTGCACAAAATAAGAGAACATGGTGAAAACTGAGTTTTTTTGTTTGTCCCTCATCCAAAATGGAAATTCAGAGCTTCAAGAGTCACTTTGGGGGTTTTGGCATGCTATGGATGCGATGGTGATATCAAAACGTCAAGATTTAGAGCATAGAATTTTCTGCAGCAACTACAACATGTTATAGGATATCTCTTGACTCTTAAAACTCTGTATTTCAATTGATATTTGTACTTTCTTTGTAATTATATGTAAGATATAAATGCAAATATCCATGTAAAATCATAATATGTAATTAAGGATGACAAACCATGGCTTTTGCCATGGGGGAGGTTGGGCCCAATCGTGCGTTTTTCTCTTGTCTTTCTCAATCTATCGAGTTATTTAAATCCTCTTATGTATTATAATATTGTTTGTATTTAATAGTTGAGATGTTTGATTTGTTAGATTTTTTCACTTAGTTCTATTATGTGTGTCATAAAGTTGTTTATGATTCAGATTTGATTTGCTAGATTTGCCACATGTTTCACTTCATAACACTCTCACACTAAGCCACTTCCATAGTTTACTCACACACATTAGTTCACTTGCATACGTAGATCACTTACACACATTAGTTCAGCTACACATGTGGGAGCTCACTTGCACTCATAGGAGTTCACTCACATACATTAGGAGTTCACTTGCACACATTAGATCACTTGCACACATTAGTTCACTCTCACACATAGTTCACTCACATTTATAGGCGTTTACTCGCACACATAGGAGTTCACTCGCACACATAGATCACTAGCACACATTAGTTCACTTGCACACATAGGAGTTCACTTGCACATATTAGTTCACTCGCACCACACATAGAAGCTCACTCGCACACATAGATCACTTGCACACATAGATCACTTGCACACATTAGATCACTCACACACATTAAATCACTTGCACACTCCTCCAAACACATTCACAATACTCCTCCACACACACAAAATTCCATACATACACTCGTCTACCCTCTCACAACCTCCATTCTTTCTCATTGTATCTAGGCACATCTAGATGTCTTGTTTTTTCTACCTTTGCACAATTGCCTCTAAGAGTCTTATCTTTGCCTCTTGCATTAGGTTGGTCTTGATATTTTTCCATCTTGGTCATAAACGTGCGGCTTTGTGGAATTGCTTGCACAAGTACACTTTAAATTTTGAAGGGAAGAAAGCCTATTACTATAAGTCATTAGGGGGGAAATTGTCCAATCAAGCCACCATCATCATGTGTTCCATTCCAAATTATCATTCCAAGGGCCCGATGAGTAAAATATTGTTGACCAAGTTGCCATAATTCCTAAGCCCCCTTTAAATAATTTTCAACCACATTAAAAGAAAGTGCCAAGACCGCAACAATTGAGAGGAGAAGCCAACCACTGAGCCCATAATTTCACCATTGCACTTAATGCAAGCTCACAAGATCAATTGACCAGCGAGATACAAATTTGAAGGATAGGAACTCTAAGAAACAAAGTTGCAAAATCCAAGAAGAATTGGCAAGCCTAAAGAGTTGAATGAGAACACCCACACCAAGAACCACACAAGACCATTCCAAAAAGAGTTGAAGAGTTTGTCATATGGCTATTAAGAGCCTTACACTCTATTAACATGCCTCATAGTGGACTTGACCTTAGGTCTAAGTCCTAAGACCTAATTAGTCAACACAAATGAGTAAATATTCCCATCCATCTGTCCATTCACATGTTGCCAGAGCTAGCAACACATGAGCCGATGCCAAAGCTAGTAGACCGAATGGTGATAAATAACTATTCCCTCTTAGGACGATGCAAAATTCTCTTGATTGTTGAGATTGAAAACATACCCAAAGTGTTTTTTGAGCTTCCAAATCGAGAAGATATGGGCAAGGAATTCTTGTTTCAAGCTTGTAACCACATGCCTTGTGGACTATAAAGCACACTGCATACACCTAAGCTTATGAGACTGATGTGGAGATAGTCACTACTTTTAGCAAAGGGAACCTTGTCTCTTCTCTAGAGAAGGGCAAGAAGCTTGTCTCAGAGTCAGATCGAATGCCTTGAGAGGATAGCCAGAGAGTTCTTAATGAACTACTCAAGGCACACAATAAAAAGAGAGAACCCAATAAGAAGCCTCCTAGAATGAAAGGAAATACCACAACTACAAGAACCACTACCACAGCTTCTCAAGATCTTGGGAATAGAACTGCATCTAGAAGGGAGAAGAGATTCAAGGCAAGTAATTGAAAGAATCGATGGAGAGCTAGCATAAGGCCATGATGGGTGCCCAAAGAATTGCTCCATGCTCAAGGGTTTTATGTGGGAAATTGTTGGATCTGGTTACCAAAACCTCCTGCAAAGCCACCTCCCGTAACCATAGACCAAGTCCCATCCAAATCCAAGATAAAGTGAAAGAGGCCCATACACAGATCTAGGTCATGGACCAAGATACTTGAGGAGACAACATCAGAGATAAGTTTGTGATTGACAAGCTAGTTCCTATGACACTTGAGCCCACAATTCCAAAAGTGCAACCACTTGAAGTTGCTACCACTCCACAAGAGGAACTAGTAGTGTCTAAAAAGTCATCGAGCAAGGGGAAAAAGCTAGAGCCAAAGCAGCCCCACCACCACTTCCTTGTGAGACTGCTGAAGTTGAAATGGAACGTCCAAGGATAGATGAGATAAAGTCCTCAAGTGTAGATAAGCAACAACCCCAAGTTGTTGCTAGTTCTTCAAAACAACCAAAGTCTCCTCAAAATCAAGAACCTTTGTCACCCAAACCAAAATAGAAAATATGACAGCAAAGCCTAGTGTAGTTACTACATCTAAGGAAAAGGATCCACAAGGGATAGCTATGAAAACATCAAAAGAGCGACGAACTCCCTCTACAAGTGTTGTCACAAATAAATTTAGACATACCAAGACCATGAATACTTCCACTCAATCCAAGGATCCAAGTGCACAGTCATCTTAGATTGTCATCACAATTGACTAGTCCACTGAATCAAAAGTTACTACGTCCGATTCTGAGATGGAACCCATACAATCACAACCCTTGGTTGTGACCAAGACTATTAATTCAACTAAAGAACAAGCCTCTAGTACTTCAATCTCACACAAGGATATAGAATCTGGTGTAGACAGCATAATGAACCCATTGATTCACAAGTCATGTTCTTCTCGACCAAAAGCTCCAATACACTTGAAACCAGCTAAAAGATCGATCACAAAGATGTTAGAAATGAGGGGGAAACACAAAGATCAATCAGAAGCTAGGATTTCTCAAGAACTAGATGAAACACTCTTGACTTCACTTGCTCGTGCATATGTTCATGCCAACCTTGGAATTAAAACTGCTAAGCATCAAGGACTCTTAGAAAATCCTTTAACATGGTCAGAGCAATCACAAATTTTTCCTAGTAGTTGTGGGAGAAGTTATAAAGTAAATGACCAAGGTAGAGCAGGAGAAGCATCACTTAATTCATATGTTCTACACTTGGAAGCACATAGCAAGTTGGGAAGATGTTGTAGCATTGGCCAAGAAAGTAGAAGGACAAAGTGAGTTTGAATGGAAATGGTATTATAGTCAAGGGTTAGCTGCATGATATGGTAGCTACCTAATGACAATTGGTGAGCAAAGAAAGGCACTTTGGACTTCAATGCATGATTCTACATATGTTGCTCCTACATCTCTCCGAGTTCTTGCACTTTTTTGCGGTGTCATCATTTCTAAATTGGCTAAACTTGATCCCTTGTGTGACAAACTTCTTTCAAAGGAAGAGCTACACATTGCAAGTCGATTAGGACAACAAGATATGATAATTGATGTCACTAGATACATCTTTTATCTCACCCATAACCCAGAACTTCTTGATGAGCATGCTTCATTAGAATACAATCCTAATTTGTATGAATCGTTTATTCCAAGGCTGCATGGCACAACACCAAATCTTACATCCACTTCTAGTACTACAATGATTGAATCTTCATCAAATGATGTGATGTAGAGTGATGTATATAAACCTTCTACTAAACTAGACACAATGGTGGCTGGAAGAGGTATGCTTACAACTCCAGATCCTAGGCCCATCACCATTGATGTCCCTACTAACTCACCCCACTTGTTAGTCTCAATTGAGCCAGTTGAACCCTAGGATGCTTCAGAGGAGGTTATTGAGACACATCTCCAAATCAGCCCTACTAAACCTAACCCTCCATCTGGCATCAAGCCTTTGCTAGTATGTGACAATTGGGTACCATGGCTACTCATTTGGCAAAGAAATTCAATTCCTCTAAAACAAAATGCCTACTCCAATTTGAGGTCATATACACTTCTTATGCCAAGCTGTTTCTAATGATTGATCTAGAGCTTGCTAATGATGAGGCAGTTTAGGTTGCTTCTAAATGGAATTCCGCTTGGGAGGACAATGAACCTCTTTTCGATAAAAGCCTCTTGATTCAAGAGGATTATGTTACGACTCTCCCTTAGGAGCACTTGCTATCATGCCAATTTATTCCTTCTTATGCTTATGTGACCAAAATTCAAGAGCAATCAGTACTTGATGAACTTTAGCATAATTGTCATTCCTCAAGTCCGTTAATGCAGAAGTGGTTTTCTTCTAATTGAGATTTCTTGTGATGGTAGTCATCTTATGACCACAGCTGAGCAATGGCATACAGTCAGTATACTTCAAGCTGACCCAACTTACTATGAGACCACTTCACTACACTCTATCATCCTAGCTTAGAATCTCACCATTCTACAAAAGTTGATATATCACCCATTGCTTGAAAAGATTCTAATTGAAGAGGAACTACACATTGCCAGTCGTTTTGTAGCACCCTATTTGTTTGGTGATTTGATTGCCTACCTTTGTGGACAGGTTACCAAACCACTTTACTTGGATGCTTTTGCCAAATTGGAGTACAATCTGAATTTCTATGGTTGGTGCATCCTAAAAACTAAAAAATTCTAACTCTTTTTCCTTTTTAGTATTTTCTTTGTACATATTTTTCTTTAGCTCAATTTGTTGCATTGAGAAGAGCAATTGTCCCTCTGACTTTGGAAACAATGCTACATCTTATGCAAGGGCAAAAAATAAAAAAACAAGAGGTACAAGCTCAAACCCTTTCACTACTTGTGTGATGGTGAAATCCAAGGAATAAGAAAGATTTTCGTAATTCTTTCTGTCTTTTTCCCTTGAATCCACTTCATGGTACTGTCAAAGTCTCACCAGGTGAATGTAAGAAAACAACAGGTGACAAAGCAATGCAATGAACCTCGTGCCTTGAAGACAATATCATCAGCAATAGAAACTTTCCATGAATATCCTAAGATGCAGCAACATTAAAGACTTGAAGCTAACACTAGCATCTTCTTAAAGATCTCAAGCTCGAGAGGCATCAATTACATCAAGACATCAAAGGCCAATCAAGACAACAAGTTTATCTTGGAGTCTTTGTGAAGAAACACAAAACTTAAAGAACCATCAACATTGAGGTTCTGATTTTTTCAATGACAACATACCTTGACTACAACATCTAATGGTCATCTAATTCCTTAGGAGTAGTTGCAAATTGATTCATCAATGATCATACATGTATTCATCAACAAGTTCAAGTTCCTCTTCAAAAACAACTTCATCAACGATGCAGCAATGTGCTTCAATGTCGAGGCTCAATGTTCAAATCTTCATTGTACACACCTCAGTGCACCAAACATCTCTTATGTGCCACGTTTTATTATTTGCAATCAATCTTCTAATCTCCTACTTCCATTTCTCCTTGTAAGGTAGCATGCCTTATTGTATAGAATTGTTGTTACTTGACTTACCAAAAGAAAAAAAAGAGAGAGAGAAAAAGACATGCACTATGCCACACCTAGGGATCCTCCAGTTGGATGCATCCAGTGGTTTCGATTGACAGGCTCAATCTCTAACCCCTTAGCCCTTTTTCTATTTTCTTGCACATTTGCTTAGGGCACATCAATGTCAAGACATGCCTACGGAGTCTTGGCTCACCTAGGTTAGACTTGTCTCCCTGAGTCACTTGCACTTTTTTCCTTTCCACTCCATTTCATCATAGTATTTGCAACTCAACTCCAACGCAAGGTCAAAAAGGTTATTCAGTCTCTAGAGATCCCAATTGCATCAACTACCATGTGTGGTTGTCCAACAGAGAACCATGTGCTTCAAGAGCATATTGGATTGGACTTTCTAGCTCATATCCCTCTCTCATCGATGTTTTTCCATTCTCTTCATCAACAATCCCTTTTCCCTCAACAATGACAATTCTTCCCATCCTAATCAGCTTAAGATTCCTCGCTTCATTTTCCAACATCATCAAAAGCACCGCTGAAGCAGTATTCTAACTATGTATTAGACTACGTATGCACATGTACTCATAGTATATTTGCACCATAAACTACTCATAGTTTTAGGTCCTCAAGTGTGGGACAACCCACCTCGCCAACCAACAACATCATACGTCCTGTGCATGAACATAAGACTAGCACTTTTCCCTAGGAAGTGATTACACGTGATGCTTTACTTTGTAGGTACAAAAGTTCATGGAGAATTATGAGCCATCACTTCTACCTCAACATCAAATCCCCCATCTTGTGTAATATCCCAATCATTTCCAATGACCATTCTAGCTGTCTCCATCACTAGGATCAACCTCAAGTGTATCTTCAGAATCACCAACTTCTACAAGATTGTCACCAACAACAACATTAGTCATCATCTACCATTGTACTAGCAACATCATCTATCCCAACTGTAGTAGATAGAATATCATGACCTTCCACAATCAAAATTCTTCATCAGCAACCTTTGTACTCCTCCATTAGGACCACTACTTCTTCCCAGACTGCTCCCATCATTCTACATCTTCGGTGCAAGCTACAACATGCTACCTACAGCATGAGTGCCATAGAAGTGGCACTTGTCTAGGGGGGAAATAATATTAACGGTATTTTGAGAAGGTTGTAGAAAGCACAAGTGTGAGCTACTATTTTGGATTATGGACATCATCATATTTTCATGGATGTATTCCTTTGTGAGAGCCTCCCATGCACATTGTATTTATCTCCAGTAGTTATATTTGTCGCGCACAAGTGTTGCGCGGGTTGCACACATGAACTTTTGATTAGATTAGAATAGCCTTGGTCTATTTAGGCTAAGGTTGAAGCATGAAATGATGATTGACTAGCCTAGAGCCCACTAATAGTGGGTGGGATGCCCAAGAGAGGGTGCAAATCCTAATTCACAATTGTGGAAACCCTAAACACAAAATGCAAAAGGGGTGCAAACCCTAAACATAAAAGGGGTGTAGACCCTAAAAGCAAAATGAAACCCCTAAATTTTTGTCTATATAAGGGTGGGAGGTCTCAGTTGTATTCAACCCTTTTGGCACATCCGTGCTACAAAAGCTCTATCAGTGTGACTACTCAAGCTTTCTATTCTATCATCTTTCTTCCATTGTGTTGAGAGTGACTGAGAGGGAGAGAGTGAGAGGTGTGTTGAACAAGGGACTGAGGGAAGGTAAAGCTCTTTGCCATCGTCTTGCTTTTCTTGTCATCTCTACTAGCTCTTTGACTTATTGGCGTGCTTGGTGGTGGATGCGAAGGAGCAACGGCATTGGATTGTGTTGATTGTGGTCGTGGAACCAACTTCGAGTCTCCGAAAGGTAAGTTAGGTGAGTTCACTGCAACTCAAGCCAATCTTTTGTTCTTGCTTTCTTAGGATGGAGAGGAGGATGCTCGGTTAGTTAGAGCGGAGTGTTAAGAGACAAGGTAAGAGATTGTCATCGAGAAGTGAGTTGCAACTTTTGAAATAGTAGAAGTCTTTGTCCAAAGTCCTGACTATTGGTGCATTTGGCTCAACAAAGTGCTATTATACAAAATGGTCAAAAGAACGAGCAATGAGAAAGGATGATGCAAAGGATATTTCAAACTTCCTTCTTGAACAAATAATCTATTAGTTTGGCCCACCAAAAGAGCTGGTGTCAAACCGAGGCACTCATTTTCTAAATAAGTTGATCAAAAGCTCTGGCATATAAAGCATAATAAAAAAATATCTTATAATATAAAGGTGATTGGGAAAGTTGAGAGTACCAATAAGTAGCTTGTGGGAATTGTATTAAAGTTTATTTTAGAAAAGAAACGAGATTGGGATATGGAACTCTATGTGGTTGTATGGGCGTACAACACAACCTTTAAACAAGCTACATGCCACACTCCATTCAAATTAGTTTATCAAGAGGAGTGTGTTTTAGCCCTTGAGATTGAGTCACCCACAATATGAGTTGTGATTAACCATTCTCTAGGGGATAAAGATGCATTATTTGAACATTTCAAGACTTTCATACATCTTGATGAGCTTAAACTTCAAATTTTCTTACATCAAGGGTGGGTAAGTTGCATGAAATAACTTCATGACATAAAAATGAAGAAGTACACCTTTAAAAAATGACAACTAGTCCTGTACAATGCCCATAGGGAGCTTTTTCTTGCGAAACTAGAATCTAAGTGGAATGAGAGTGGGATGGTCCCTATAAGACAGTTAGAAAATGTAAAAATAAGTCCAGTGCATTATTAGCAAATCTATAGTGGTGGAATTTAAAAGTAAGATTAATCTTAACAAGATTAAGCCTTATTATCTATAAGCATATTAATAAAATTAATCTTAACAAGATTAAGCCTTATTATCTATAAGCGTTGTCGTATTGCTGCGCATTCGAGGTGTGAAATTCACCCAAAAGTTGTGTGTGTGGGAGTTGATATTTTGTACATACTTAGTCGTCGTGTTTGCATTTTTGTTTTGTGTGTGTAGTATAGTGAAGAGGGGTTTGGTGCAAGAGGAACTTATCTGTAATGCTCTTGGTAACATGTACGCTAAATGTGGTTTCTTGGCAGAAGCACATTACATGTTTGAAAGGCTGCCATCGTGGAATTCTATTTTCATGGAATGCATTGGTTGTAGGATATGCTAAACATGGGCCTTGGTGATGAGGCACTGAAATGTTCTCAACAAATGTAACCTGAAGGTTGTAGCCCTGATCCCATCACATTCGTTTCCATCTTGAAGGCATCTAGTATCACAGGAGCTTGATTGTAGGATATGTTGAACATGGTCTCAATGAGGAAATACTGGAATGTTTCCAATGTCTACAGCTGGATGGTATTTCTGTAGATGTTGTCACATTTATTATCTACTTGAAAGCATGTGGTAGTAGAGGAGCCATAAAGGCAGGTCAAGAGATCCATGCTGAGATTAGGAAATCAGGATTAGAAACATATTTTTTAATAGGAAACATGCTGATAGACATGTATGGCAACTGTGGTTTGTATGCAGAAGGGCTGGAATCTTGTCTCGAGATCACTTTCACATGTTGGGTTGTTTAGAAAGCTGCGGAAGAATGGATTTTATGCGAACTTTAATAGTCTTAATGAGAAGCATTGTAAGGAACTCTCAGAGAGGAATTACAAAGAAGGTAATAGTTTTAAGTTGTCTTAATGAGAAGCATTGTACAGGAATTACAAAGAGAGGAATTACAAAGAAGGTAATAGTCTTAATAGTTTAGAAAGCATTGTACAGGACTTACAAAGAAGGTAATAGTCTTAAGAGAGGAATTACAAAGAAGGTAATAGTTGTTTTAATTGTCTTAAGTTGGAGTTATGTATATGCAACAACGGTAATAGTTTTCATTTTAGTGTTCAAGTTTCACAAATGACAATGTGCTTGATCTAAATATTCAGTCTACTAAAGACGAGCCAGCGGAGGATCAAGTGTTGGATGTGGAGCATTACAAAGGAGCTTTAACTGCATCATTGGTTATGGAACAGTCTGAGCATGATCACTTGCAACCTAAGGATGGTGTTTTTTTTTCTGGAAGATTTATAGCATGACAGTTGGGAAGATTTGTCAAGTGTCCGTTAATTTAAGAAACTTGTGAGAAAAGTTACGACAGCTTTTCTGGGAGGGAAGCCAATTTGGGGGCGGAGGAAGATCAGAGAGAGAAAAAAAAAAGACGAGGAGAACAGGGAATGCTAGGGGGGGAAGAAGTTTTAGGGAGATCCCGACAAGGCTCGCCTTTTATTATCGTGATCGTCATTGTATTCAATCTGAAGCAGCTGTCATAGCTAGGAGCTCAAACAAACCCGGAGAAACGCAATCGGAGCCTTATTGCTTTTCATTCTCCCCCTTTGATTATTTCCCCTCTTCGGTTCGTCCAATCGACAGAAGAGGCGACGGCTTCCTATCAGTCATCCATTTTGGGAAAAGGAGAGTTGGATCATCATCCTCCATCGTCAGATAGACAAGTGCTTCATTCATTCATTTGGTGTCTGTTTGCGTTTGTAACGGAATGGGATCACCACCATTCGAGGCTGAAGCAGCATCTCAACCGACGAAAGCTTCTTTGCCAAAAGACTCATCTTCAATATCTTCTGTAATAGACTCAGAAAAGGCTTTTGGATTGTGAAAGGAATAGGGGATTTGGGGGAAAAACAGAGACGCCAGCTGGAGGAATGATTGTAGAGTTGTTGAAAGAATTCCACAGCAGTTGGTAAACAAGTGCCAGGAGTTTCAGATCGTCACCCAACACAAATCATCATATTCAGGGATGGTGTAAGTGAATCACAGTTTGAGCAAGTGCTTAGGGAGGAGTGCTTAGCATTTAAAAAGGTGGTGGCATCAAGGGAGTGGCTGAATATATCCAAGTACTCAGTCAGACTGAGAACTCAATCACAGAAATTTGAAATGATTGCAGGGTTGTATGAAGAAACGCCTACGTGAATTTGGAGGGTCTAGAGGAAAACAGAGAGCTCTACGTGAATTTGGGTAAAAGAAAACATAAACTGAAATTAAGGAACAAAAAACTAGAGAAGGCAGCAACAACAACAGACGAAGCTGCTAAGTGGTCGAAGCTGCTGAGTTGGAAATTGAAGCCAGCATCCAATGATCCAACACCATCTCGCAACCTGCCACTGGCCCGTACTCACTTACCATAATTAACAACAGAACTGGAAAGAAGTATAAGGTGTCAATCAGTGAAGAAGGGACCATTAATGCCTCTGAATTCAAGAAGATCACAACATGAGATGACACTGGTTTGAAGCTTTATGATCCAGGCTATCTTAACACAGCACCTGTACGATCATCTATTTCGTATATTGATGGGGACAAAGGGATATTGCGTTATAAAGGATATCGTATAAAGGAACTAGCAGAAAACAACACATTTACAGAGGTGGCTAATCTCTTAATGTATGGAAATTTGTCAAACAAGGAGCAGTTCTTAAGCGAGGAAGCAGCCATAGCCCAACATTCAGACTTATCAGAAGGTGTCCTATCTTTAATAGCAGCTTTGCCACAAAAGGCCCATCCTATGGGGCTCTTGATGGGTTAATTAATGCATTACCATCATTCCATCCAGATGCAAACCCTTAAAACCATGAACACTATTGATCTTTCCAACTGATCAACATCACAAGAGTCAATTGCAGTCATATCAGGCCTGGAATTGAAACTGTGTTTTTGGGCATGATTGTTAAAAATATTCTTTTGCTCAATGCACAATATGCTGACGTTGTTGTTGCATATTAGTATTCATTCACTTGATTGATCTTCCATCTTGAAATTTATCAAGGTCTTCTGTAGACACGACTTTGCTTTTGAAACCCTTCGACAGCATAATAATAAGACAAATGTTTTGCAAGTTTATGCCATGTTGAATTTAAAACATGTAGAAGTGGTTACAACTGTTGATGGGGTGACTAATTCCCTATTTGAAGCATCCAGTCCTAGAACAAAGATACTATCAAGGAAGGTTGGTTTGGTAGAGCAAAGGATATAAGGTGATTGAATAGGAAGACATTATATTTACTTGGGAGATTAAGATCTTCTTCCATCACTGCTTGAGCGTCTTGATGAGTATAATTGCTCTATAATTGTAGGTTTCAATGAAGAAGATGGGACGGATCCTTTGGTTTATCCTCTCAATATGCTAAACTTTGATTATCATAGTTACGAATAGAGGAATTGGCCATGGCTAGCTATGTAAACCCTTTACAAACCTATACAATGTACTTTGTTGGAGTGTTTAGGGATCCCAATAAGAAAGGGAGTATCGAGGTAGTCATTAGAGATCCTTAGCGTAGAGTCACGATAATATTAGATACCTACCTTGGGATAGGAATTACTGACAATATAGTAGAATATAAAGCTTTGGGCTGAATGTTGCTAAGAGAGATGATATTCACCATTTATCAGTAAAGGAGGATTCCTAGTTAATATTGAATCAACTAATGGGATGTACACAATACACAATCCCATCCTTTGTATATATTATAATGCTACTATAGACCTAATCGGTGAGCTCAAAAGAGTGTCTCCTCAGTGCTATGGTTCCATGACATTGGAACCGGTTTACTGATTCATTAGAAAATTATGTTTATAAAGAAGACTACTTTTTAAACTGTGGTCCTGGCTCGAAAATATCTCTTGATGATGAGATAGGACCTTGTTGATTGTGGGGACTATTATCTAAATATGCTTTATATAGCAAGTGATGGTTAGTTTGGGAGATGCAAAGGGTAGATGAGACCCATCTACCATTATTATCTTGGACCCATATGCTCAATAGACAGCATGTTATACATATGCATCTTGTTGTATATGTAGGAGGTATGGGTCATAATTTGATGCATTTAGTTTAGGGTTGAGAGTCTTATTTCCTCCTAGGAATGGCACATCTTATTGTACGTTCAGTACACTCCAAGGAGATATGTCGTATAACTTATATTGTTTTATTTCATTAGGCCATGAGCACCACTTCTTTTGTTACAATGAAATGATTTATCTCATTAGGCCAAGAAGGCCATGTGTCTGTTTGGTGTGGGTGTGTTTAATAGTCCTTTGTTTTAGTATTGCATCAGAGACGTTTGAAGAATTACCTAGAGGGAGCCAATTGCTGAATGGATGCTTCTTGTGGCTAGTCTAGGTAATGTTTCCTTTCCAAGTTCCTTCTCTTTAAGAATGTGTCAGTATACTTAGGGGATAGTTTTTCTTTGTTGGGGATAAACAATCAAGGCATGAAGTCCCATGATTAGGTTAGCGATATCTAGGGAGATTTAAGTAGTTGTCCACCTTCTATGAAGACATTGTCGGGCATACAAAGCTCTATCTTAGAGGTAGTCCTAGTGACTCTTTTCTCCTAGCTTGCCACAAGGTTGGTTCCACAAAATCCTATTAGTTGTGAGGCTATTAGGGAAGCCTATTGAATAAAAGATATAAATAATACATATTTTTAGAATTTCTATAATAGAAAGGCATGTAAAAGGGGTTAATCCATGAAATAAGATAATAAAGAGGAAAAAATCAAAATAGCAAATGCTTATTTCCTTGTAAAGGCTTGGTAGTTTCCTGGGATGAGCTAGGACCTAGGGCTGATGCCTTGCCCTTTTTGGGGGTAACCTTTGGTCAAAAGAAAATAAGTATGGTTGGAGTGAAAATAAAAGTGAGGGGAAAACAAGATTTAGTGTCACCTTGTGGGCCTTGGTAGATTCTTGGGTACTGAGAGACTGGACATGAGGCCGATGCCCGATTTTCCTTGGGTCACAATATGCTCAGCTCCCTCCTTTTTACACATTCGAGTAGTAAGTATTGAAGACCAAAGAATGTGAAAACATGAAAAAATATATGAATTCAAGTGAACTAAGCTATAAGGCTCCTACTGTAATAGAAGTTATTGGTCTAATTGTCCTAGGTTAAGTAGGCAAGTCAAACCACCACTTTGGATGACTTCTTTGATAGTTTTTTTCAATGGTTTGTGTTGGAGTACTTGGTTCGCGGCTAGCTCTTGATCTCTTTGTCAGATTGTGCTTAGCATATTGCTCATGGAGTTCATGCCTTGATTTTGTCAGGGGGTGAGGGTTGGGTTTTGAGTTATGTTATGTATTTTCGAAGTAACTTGATGCTCTTTATGGTTTCCTTTGTGTAAGATTAGTTCGGTGGTTCAATAGGCTAAGTAAAACTAAGGAGGGAAAAATATTTCGTGTCGCCTTTCTTGCAAGGGCTTGGTAGGTTCTTGGGTACGGAGAGATTGGACCTGAGGCTAATGCCTGATTTTCCTAGGGTCACAATATGCTCAGCTCTCTCCTTTTAACACATTTGAGTAGTAATTATTAAAGACTAAAGAATGTGAAAACATGAAAAAATATATGAATTTAAGTGAACTAGGCTATAAGACTCCTACTCTAATAGGAGTTATTGGTTTAGTTGTCCTAGGTTAGGTAGGCAAGTTAGACCACCACTTTGGATGACTTAGATGGTTTGTGTTGGAGTACTTGGTTCATAGCTAGCTCTTGATCTCTTTGTCAGATTATGCTTAGCATATTGCTCATGGGGTTCATGCCTTGATTTTGTCAAGGGGTAGGGTGAGGGTTGGGTTTTGAGTTATGTTATGTATTTTTGAAGTAGCTTGATGCTCTTTATGGTCTCCTTTATGTAAGATTAGTTCACGGGTTCGACAGGTTGAGTTGCCCTATCCCATGGTCACCAATGAGAATGGAACTTTAAGCTAGGGAAAAGGCTGAAAGTGTGCCAAATTTTATTATTTTAAAGGAAAAATATGAGGCTACTAAAAGCAATTGAGGCATATTCAATCATTTTAAGCATGAGTGAAAGATGGATGTTAAAGTCACATCTAAAAGTAATGATGGATTTTTACATTTTTTTTATAGGTGAGACTCGAGGAAGTTACTATATGTATATCCTCTACATCACATGCATTCAAGGTCTATTTTTAAATATCCTTATCTATGAGTTTTTCTTGAATAAAACATAAACCTTTTCTTTTAAATCTATAAATAACCCTCTTATATTACACCCTTTTGTATGTAAAACATGTATAAAGATGGTATTTTAAAAATACCTTATTTTAAACCCATGTGATGTACATATATATTCATGAGTAACTTACCCAAGAGGTGAGACCAACAATATCAAGTGCCAAGCAGTGTGAGAGTCCTAAATGAATAGGCCAAAATTTTCAAACCTCAAATCGGACGCTGGACGTGAGAGATACGGATGCTCGAGTAGGAGGAAAAAGAATCCTAATGGGAAATGGGTTTTTTAAAGTGGTTTGGATCAACCCAAAGAATTTATTTCATGGGGGGGGGGGGGGGGGAGGGGAGGCATTCTTTTTTGTTGTGAAAAAGAAGAAGATGCTAGGGGAGCAAAAATCATGATGGGGAGGGTGAGATAGGCAAAAGAGCTTTAATATACCTCATGTAATTGATCATACCAAGCTTCTCCTCCATTTTTTCACTCCTTATCACCACTCTTGGCTTCCGAAATGGTAGCTCAAGTAGAAATGTGCATTTCTAGTCTTTCTCTCTCCTCTTGTGGGAATGATCAAGAGAAGATCGGGACGAAATATGGTTGTTTAACTCAAATCAAATGAAGATGAGATGATGCTAATGTTGAAATGTGATGAATAGCTCTCATTAGAACCCAAATTGGGACCAATTTGTTGGTCATGTATGCACCTATTAAATTTAATAGAAAGTGAAAACTCTTGGTAAGTCTCACTTTTTTAGAAATTTGGATCTTTTGTATATCTAATCATGGAAATGTTGTGCATATGGTATGGAATTTGATATGAGAGTAGCATGTGATGTATTCGAGTGTTTCCATGAAGAAAATTCAAGAACCGGCATCATGTTAATGAGAAATAAATTATCCAAAATACAAAAAAATACACAAAATGAAGTAGTTTCGATAATAATTGATAGAAAAAATGGAAAGTAATGTTGTATGTAGATAAAATAGTGTATGCTGGTTGCCATGGTTGGTGGTCTTTGCTACTGCCTACTTAGAAATTGCAAAATAATGAGTATCTATATAATAGAAATAATTTGAAAATTTTAGGAAAATATAGTAAAAAAGTAGAAAAAATAATTTTTAAATCTAAAAATTTGAAAGAAAATACTAGAACATACTCAGATGTATAGTGGCCTATAGGGCATGAGGTTTAGCCTTAGTCTACACCCATTAGTGTGTTGAAATGCTCAATTTAGTGGGTGTTTTTATGGAAAAATATCATATAATAATATAAAGAATGCTACACATAATGAATTAATATAAAATAAGGCTAGAATGTTAAGTTTTTTTTATCATGGAGTGATGAATGATTGTGCATTGACGGATAGTATTTAGGTTTTATTGAATATCTAAAGGAGCGAAAGCACAGTTTTGTCTTCTGAATGTTGCACTACGCTAGGAAAAAGCATGAAATTAATGTTTTTTGCACATCGCACGGCTAATTGCTAGTTAAAATATTCGAGCATACTAGGGTATTTTACCCTACACATGCACGAAGCATGGTATGAAAGAAGAACTCTTGGATGCATAGCATTTGTCTACCAAATTATTGACCTACGTTGAGTGAAAGAGGTTCCTTTGCTGTAGGTTAGAGTGGCTATTTTTGGGAAAAGTTATGTGAGGAAATAATAAATATCTTGGATCCGAAAAAAATAAAGTGAGAGGACTACGTTTCTTTGTTCTTTATATGTTCAAATTGTATATCTAGGGGACCAATCCCTGGGGTGTAGGAGAGCCATAAGGGCAACAACATTTAGTTGCTAGGGGATGCCCTTTATATGTGTAAATCAAGGTGAAGTAGTCACCTATGTATGGGAAGCTCCTTGTGCTTGGAGTCGCGATGGGCAAACCGTTGGACTATAGTTTGAAACTTATGTCTACAAACACATTAGTTAGATAAACCATTTTGTATTATCAAACGATCCTAGCCACGAGGTCGTAAGGGCTGTTTTGTGTGTGTAGCAGCCCGCTAGAGCCGATGAGCCAGTGTCATGCCCATTTTTGGTCCTGATAGATAGATATTCAAAAGCTATATGCACTAAAACTACTCAACAAGAGCTAATTTTTTAAAAGCTATCACTCACCTTGATTGGATCAGCCTATTGAAATATATTGAAAATTTAGCATAGTAGGGTTGCAGTGGACACCATATTCAATTTCAATCAGAAACTCTCTGTTTTGGACCATAGATTGGATATTGACCTAATACCAAATGTGCCAAAGTTATTCACACTAAAAGTGCTCAAAGAGAGCTTCATTTGGAGCTATCATACATGCCAATTGGATCAACATCCCATCCAAAGATAGTGCCAATTTAGTATAGTAGGCTACAATGGACATCATAGTCACAGTCGATTGAAAGAGCTCTTAACTAAAGAGTTGAAGGCTAAGATACTATTTTTACGGTTTTGCCTTGATGCATATCCGTATCACTTGCTCCTCAGCTTGTCATTTCCTAACTTCCATGTACGGTCTTGAAGCGCTAGGAGTATTTTATCTTGTCTAAATAGAGAAGTATCCTATCCCTTTCCATATTTGGAAAAGCCTTGAAATAAGTCCTATATTTTGTTTTTGCAAGCAAAAACATTCGAGTGGGGATGAAATGTAAAGAATGGAATAGCATGAGAAAAATATGGGAAAATACCTAGACATATTGGTAGGGTGTAAGATGTGTGAAGGGACTTAGTTAGGCTTCCATTCAATCAATGAACTAGCATATTCACCTTCTTCACCGCTTCCATGGCTTCCTCTCCTTGCTCTCTCCTGTTCTTAGCATTCTCTCTCTTCTCCTAGTCTTTTTCTCTCCTCTTCTTTGTGTCTTTTTCTCTATTCTACTCATTTTTTCTCTCTCCTCTTAGCCTCCTTCATTACACTAGTTATGGTGCGCAGATCGGTCGCAGATAGCTCACGTGGTGAATCCCGGAAGGTCCCCAAGAACAAAGTACTCTACTTTTTAGCACAAACCGTGAGGTTTTACGGTGGATTCCGTAAACTTAGATGACCGGGGCTCATACGCAAAGAGGATTCTTTGTGCGAGAAGTTGATGGGGACGCCTGTCCTTTTCGGGCGTTTCATTAATTTAGTGTGTACATGGGTGATTCCATAGCGGGTGATTCCGCAAAATGCATATTAAATTAATAAACGTTTATGAGTTTAGAGTGCGCACTCGTAATAAATTAAGGTTAGGATTTATTTCTAACCAGTTGATTTATTTATGTAGCTGAAGACTGCTAGGTATTCACTTTTGTCGGTTTAATTGTGTTATTTTACTAACGATTGTGAATGCTTCAGTTGATGTGTAGAGATAGCAGCAGTGCGGAGGAAAGCATTGGAGTCTAGCGGGTTTTCGACCTTTGGACTATATTTTGATAGGCGCCACACCTATATTTTGTTATGTCTATAGAGACATCGATTATTTATTATTATTTTGTATGCGCTTATGCGCCTGGATATGTTATTTCTATTTGGACATTGAGATTGGGCGTGCCAGACACTATGGGCACCGTCCATTAGCTTTATTTTCATATTTTTGGTAGAAAGCAAACTCAAAAGCTAAAAGCTTGTCATATTTTTGTAATTGGGCTATTTTTTAGCATAAAGATTGGAAATATACATTAAATACATGCTTTGTGAAGCGCTCACACAAGGCATGGGGGAGATTGAACCCAATTTGTCTCTTGTCTCATATCGTGCTTGCTTTTACATGGGGTTTTGTGCTAAAAAGTAGAGTACTTTGTTCTTAGGGACCTTCCGGGATTCACCACGTGAGCTATCTGCGACCGATCTGTGCACCAGTATGATGCCAGGAGGCATATTCCACGGTGGATTCCGTGAGGTTTTACGGTGGATTCCGTAAACTTAGATGACCGGGGCTCATACGCAAAGAGGATTCTTTGTGCGAGAAGTTGATGGGGACGCCTGTCCTTTTCGGGCGTTTCATTAATTTAGTGTGTACATGGGTGATTCCATAGCGGGTGATTCCGCAAAATGCATATTAAATTAATAAGCGTTTATGAGTTTAGAGTGCGCACTCGTAATAAATTAAGGTTAGGATTTATTTCTAACCAGTTGATTTATTTATGTAGCTGAAGACTGCTAGGTATTCACTTTTGTCGGTTTAATTGTGTTATTTTACTAACGATTGTGAATGCTTCAGTTGATGTGTAGAGATAGCAGCAGTGCGGAGGAAAGCATTGGAGTCTAGCGGGTTTTCGACCTTTGGACTATATTTTGATAGGCGCCATGCCTATATTTTGTTATGTCTATAGAGACATCGATTATTTATTATTATTTTGTATGCGCTTATGCGCCTGGATATGTTATTTCTATTTGGACATTGAGATTGGGCGTGCCAGACACTATGGGCACCGTCCATTAGCTTTATTTTCATATTTTTGGTAGAAAGCAAACTCAAAAGCTAAAAGCTTGTCATATTTTTGTAATTGGGCTATTTTTTAGCATAAAGATTGGAAATATACATTAAATACATGCTTTGTGAAGCGCTCACACAAGGCATGGGGGAGATTGAACCCAATTTGTCTCTTGTCTCATATCGTGCTTGCTTTTACATGGGGTTTTGTGCTAAAAAGTAGAGTACTTTGTTCTTGGGGACCTTCCGGGATTCACCACGTGAGCTATCTGCGACCGATCTGCGCACCAGTATGATGCCAGGAGGCATATTCCACGGTGGATTCCGTGAGGTTTTACGGTGGATTCCGTAAACTTAGATGACCGGGGCTCATACGCAAAGAGGATTCTTTGTGCGAGAAGTTGATGGGGACGCCTGTCCTTTTCGGGCGTTTCATTAATTTAGTGTGTACATGGGTGATTCCATAGCGGGTGATTCCGCAAAATGCATATTAAATTAATAAGCGTTTATGAGTTTAGAGTGCGCACTCGTAATAAATTAAGGTTAGGATTTATTTCTAACCAGTTGATTTATTTATGTAGCTGAAGACTGCTAGGTATTCACTTTTGTCGGTTTAATTGTGTTATTTTACTAACGATTGTGAATGCTTCAGTTGATGTGTAGAGATAGCAGCAGTGCGGAGGAAAGCATTGGAGTCTAGCGGGTTTTCGACCTTTGGACTATATTTTGATAGGCGCCACGCCTATATTTTGTTATGTCTATAGAGACATCGATTATTTATTATTATTTTGTATGCGCTTATGCGCCTGGATATGTTATTTCTATTTGGACATTGAGATTGGGCGTGCCAGACACTATGGGCACCGTCCATTAGCTTTATTTTCATATTTTTGGTAGAAAGCAAACTCAAAAGCTAAAAGCTTGTCATATTTTTGTAATTGGGCTATTTTTTAGCATAAAGATTGGAAATATACATTAAATACATGCTTTGTGAAGCGCTCACACAAGGCATGGGGGAGATTGAACCCAATTTGTCTCTTGTCTCATATCGTGCTTGCTTTTACATGGGGTTTTGTGCTAAAAAGTAGAGTACTTTGTTCTTGGGGACCTTCCGGGATTCACCACGTGAGCTATCTGCGACCGATCTGCGCACCAGTATGATGCCAGGAGGCATATTCCACGGTGGATTCCGTGAGGTTTTACGGTGGATTCCATAAACTTAGATGATCGGGGCTCATACGCAAAGAGGATTCTTTGTGCGAGAAGTTGATGGGGACGCCTGTCCTTTTCGGGCGTTTCATTAATTTAGTGTGTA
This sequence comes from Lygodium microphyllum, assembly GCF_053477565.2. Lineage (NCBI taxonomy): Eukaryota > Viridiplantae > Streptophyta > Polypodiopsida > Schizaeales > Lygodiaceae > Lygodium > Lygodium microphyllum. Next base: position 107,325,010 of record NC_141135.1, read on the forward strand.
CATGGGTGATTCCATAGCGGGTGATTCCGCAAAATGCATATTAAATTAATAAGCGTTTATGAGTTTAGAGTGCACACTCGTAATAAATTAAGGTTAGGATTTATTTCTAACCAGTTGATTTATTTATGTAGCTGAAGACTGCTAGGTATTCACTTTTGTCGGTTTAATTGTGTTATTTTACTAACGATTGTGAATGCTTCAGTTGATGTGTAGAGATAGCAGCAGTGCGGAGGAAAGCATTGGAGTCTAGCGGGTTTTCGACCTTTGGACTATATTTTGATAGGCGCCACGCCTATATTTTGTTATGTCTATAGAGACATCGATTATTTATTATTATTTTGTATGCGCTTATGCGCCTGGATATGTTATTTCTATTTGGACATTGAGATTGGGCATGCCAGACACTATGGGCACCGTCCATTAGCTTTATTTTCATATTTTTGGTAGAAAGCAAACTCAAAAGCTAAAAGCTTGTCATATTTTTGTAATTGGGCTATTTTTTAGCATAAAGATTGGAAATATACATTAAATACATGCTTTGTGAAGCGCTCACACAAGGCATGGGGGAGATTGAACCCAATTTGTCTCTTGTCTCATATCGTGCTTGCTTTTACATGGGGTTTTGTGCTAAAAAGTAGAGTACTTTGTTCTTGGGGACCTTCCGGGATTCACCACGTGAGCTATCTGCGACCGATCTGCGCACCAGAAAGGACAGGCGTCCCCATCAACTTCTCGCACAAAGAATCCTCTTTGCGTATGAGCCCCGGTCATCTAAGTTTACGGAATCCACCGTAAAACCTCACGGAATCCACCGTGGAATATGCCTCCTGGCATCAAGTTAGGACTTATTCAAGGAGAATTATATTACTTTTAGATTGTTAGTTTTTTGCTAAGGGACTATTTGAAGGAAATCACTGTAATGGTCTCCTAAATGAAAGTTTTTCTAGATGTCAAAAGAATGTGGTAGTATGACTAGTTTGAACTAGAAAAAGTAGCCATGTACATTGGGTGGAACCTCAAGACTATGGCCCATATCTTCTTAATCTAAGAAGATGTTATTTATTGTGTAACTTTTCAAATCTTGGGTAAAATAAACAACTAGAAGATACAAGGAGACATTATGAAAAGCTAGAACACCTGACTAGTTTCATTGTAGGGGAAAGTATTGGTGCCAAGTGGCTATGACTTGTCAAACAAGGGAAAGAGCACTAATATGTATGCACCAAGTGTGGAATCAATTCAACCTAATTCTCTTGCAATTGTTAAGCTATGCTCTTGAGTTTAATGGCCCTAAGCCTAGCCTCATTTCCCTTGTGAGATAGATTTGAAGTTCTTTACATCAGCTAAGTTGGTGAATCATGAATGGTCTAAACAATGTTGATTGAGATATTGAGCTTTGATCACCTACCTATAGGTGTCCACTTTTAGGGGATATTAAGAGGTTGACTATACTTACCCTTAGCCATGTGTAACTATTCCCCACAATGTAATGTTGTCTAAGGTTGATATTTTTGGAATGATTTTAATGGAAAGGTAGCTCCCAAGGGAAATATCCTTTGGACTTGGCTCAATCCACATCTTCTAGCCATGCTTCCAATAAGGCTTCTAGATAGGAAAGTTTTCAATATTCAATTTCACTTTCCTAAGCATTAAGAGTGTCTAATGGAACCGCCATAAGCACCACTTTGGTCTGTAAAGCTTCCCCTCAAGGGTGGATTGTTTGCTTCATGGATTTTGATAAGGGGGATATTGTCACCTTTGATAAATTTGAGACATAGAAAGATCATGGAGAATGAAAGTGTTCTTGTAGTGAGTTGAAAAGCTTGCAACAGTTGTAGTTCAAATAGTCATCAAGCTTCTTCAACTTTGGCCTTTGTTTTGTGTGAGAAGTTGAGGATAAATGGCTCCAATTTGATGTGCTCATTCATTTAGGCATATGCCATTGGGATTTACATAATTGATTCTAATATAAAAAGTATTCGCCAATAAGGTTGCAACCTAGTGGTTTGAGTATGAGCGGAGTATTGTGGGTGTGTTCAAACCCTGGATTCCGCATTCCCAATGGCACAAATCATGTCGCATGGAATTTAAGAGCTATTCAATCAATTAAATGAATATTTCTCTAAGTTTGGGGATGACCGGGTCGCGCGCGCGCGAGAGAGAGAGAGAGAGAGAGAGAGAGACCGGGTTTTCTTTCAATTGAATGAATAGTGGTATTATTGCGTAAAGTGGCGGACCGTCGCGACTGTATTGACGAAGACGAGAACGCGCGCGGAGAGAGAGAGAGAGAGAGAGAGAGAGAGAGAGAGAGCGGGTTTTCTTTCAATTGAATGAATAGTGGTATTATTACGTAAAGTGGCGGACCGTCGCGACTGTATTGACGAAGACGAGAACGCGAGAGAGAGAGAGAGAGAGAGAGAGAGAGAGAGAGCGGGTTTTCTTTCAATTGAATGAATAGTGGTATTATTACGTAAGGTGGCGGACCGTCGCGACTGTATTGACGAAGACGAGAACGAGAGAGAGAGAGAGAGAGAGAGAGAGAGAGAGAGAGAGAGAGGATGGCGTCCTCGGGCGGTGCAGGGAGAGAGAGAGCATCTCCTGGCGGTGCAGGCCAGCACGAAAGGGTTTGCTTTCCCCCCGAGTTTCCCCTGAGGATGCCATCCTATGATCCCAATAAGTACTTCCAAAGTGTAAGAGCCCTCTACCCGAAGCCCAGTGGCCCCACCATTCAGCAACAGCAGCAGCAGCAGCAGCAACAACAAGAGCCGCCACCCAGCCCCCGCGACCACGCCATCATCGATCGCCATTCCGCCAACATCGACGCCGTCGCAGGGCTCGGGAAATATTTCTTGCCCCGACGTGGAAACCTTCCATGAGGAGCGAGATAAAGCGGACCACGCCGCAGCCGCAGCGCAGGTAGAAGAGGTCGTGCTCCCATGAGAAAGGAAGACGTGGGCGGGGTCATTACTCATTTGCTTTTTCTATATTGATCATGCACTTGCACTTTTGGAAATTTGATGGGTTTTACATATCTTAATGAATTTATAAGCTGGATCCCCTCCTCATTCCATCTTGCATTGAGTTGAAGCCTTCACAGTTTGATGGCTTTAACACATCTTCAAAAACACTTCTAACGTTAATACATCTTCAAAAACAGTTCTAACGTTGGACTCCATCTTCCATTTGAGTTGGAACATCTAGACTTTTGATAAAATTGCATGGTAAATCAGTTCGCCTAGGATCACAATACTGAAGCACCTTTTAATAAAATTGCTTGGTAAATAAGCTAGCCTAGGATCAAAGCACAGCTAGTGTGGTTCATATGGAGTGTAGGGTCGTAGGAACTATTGGAAACATTGGAATATGGTAGTGGCTACTTAGTTCTCCTTCAACTATCCATATTTCTCCCTCAACTACATTTCAATGCTTTTACAAAAGTCTAACAATAACTCTTTCCTTCACAAGCTAAGACGTGCGTAGTTCTCTTATTGTGTTATTGCAAAACTTAAATAAAACGCTTGTATTTTTTGAGAAACACAATTCTCTTTTCAAAATTTGAATGGGATGTTCTACAATGAAGCAAAGTGATGTCTTGTTGTTTCTCTAGTGGTGATGTGCAATTTTAGATGGTTTTATGATTCTCCTTTAGCAAGATCTCACTCTAAGAATCTATTATGTTGAATATACTTAAAAAGACACCTCACTCCAATCCATTTTTATGACATTATGAGAAAACACATCCTTCAAGCCATAGTACTTTCCAATGCTAATGTCTCAATGAATAAAGGAAAGGGCATTTTTGTCTATGTAAAGATGATTTTGATGGTTTTTTTTCTTTGTATTTTTGGAAATCTCATTAGATACCCCTCATGTATATATTCACTTTCATACTACATAGTCCAAATTAAGTATCATTGCATCTTTGCTTTCATTCTGGCATTGGTAAGCACAAAGATTCAACCAAGTACGCATTCCATGTTCATTAGACTCTTCAATTCATGAGTAGTTTGAAAAATGACCATATACTAGTGCATTTGTATTTTAAATTTTAGCTTTTCCTAGATGCATACACTTTCCCTCTCATCCCATATACATAAAACTAGGATGTTTACATAGAACCTGGAGGACCAATCTACTTGAGCAACTTGTGCAACGAATGTTGCAAAGCTTGATGCTTCATAGGCTAGTATATGGTTACAAGAGATGTTCTTTACTATTTTCTATTTTGCAAGTTGGCCCTTGTTTATTTTCATATGGCCTTTTATTATAGATTTGTTATAGCACTTTTACTTTTGGGTTTATTGGCATGGTGATTGAGGCTCAGGTTGAGGTATTGATATGATTCAAGGATATCATCTAAAAGACAATACAACATAGCTTGTCAAAACCTACAAGACTTGAGGACTTCTAACAATCATCATATCACATGTGATGGGAACACAATACCACAAGAAGAAGAAGCATATGATGGGCGACACGGTACCATGATCAGGGGACAAAAGAAGAAGAAGAAGAAGAAGAAGAAGAAGAGTAGCCACTCACCCTAAGAATCGACCACCTTGTGTTGCCAACAAAGTTTAGGATGTTTTACCAAACCATACATCAATTAATCTTCTTATTTTGAAGGTGGTAATTCTTAAAGAAAACTAGCATGTTAAGTATTTATTAGATGGTTGCGCTTCACACAACCTTTTTCATCTAAAGGTAATACATGCAAAGTTAAGGCATTGTGGACCCACCTAGTTAAGGGTTTAAAACCATGACCTTGTAAAAAACGCACAAGGTCATTCACACATGCTTGATGTGTGTGTGCACCCACACAAACACACAAGTTGGTGCACACATACTTGATGCATCCATGCACGCACGCACACACACACACACACACACACACACACACACACACACACACACACACACACACACACACACACACACACACACACACACACACACACACACACACACACACACACACACACACACACACACACACACACACACACACACACACACACACACACACACACACACACACACACACACACACACACACACACACACACATGCACGCATGCACGCATGCACGCGCGCGCGCACACACACACACACACACACACACACACACACAAGCTCGTGCACACATGCTTGATGCATGCACACATGTGCATGTGTGTGCCCGCACACACATCCCTATCCAATTGGGATGCTAATCATTGGTAGCTATAACTTTTCATGGGCTATCTTAGTGATGTGCACTTTTAAAAACTAAATGTGGGGTCCCATTTTACATAAAGTTGAAACACGTGCATGTGCGCGCCCGTGCACACACACACACACACACACACACACACACACACACACACACACACACACACACACACACACACACACACACACACACACACACACACACACACACACACACACACACACACACACACACACACACACACACACACACACACACACACACACACACACACACACACACACACACACACACACAGAGCTCATGCACACATGCTTAATGTATACACGCATATGCACGCACGTGCACACACATGCACGCACACACACACACAACCCCCCTATCCAATTGGGATGCTAATCATGTTTGGTAGCTATAACTTTTCATGGGCTATCTTAGCGATGTGCAATTTTTAAAAACTAAATGCGAGGTTGTACATAAAGTTGAAACATGTGGTATTCTAAGATTTTTTATGTTTTTGTGCTACTTAGAAGTACATGAGTTGGAGAGGGAATAAAGTCCAACTAATATGCTTGCGATAAAGTTTAAGACTAGGTTTCAATGTAACCATGAGAAAAATGTTGGCAACTTAGTTCTTTCATTCTTCTCGTTTTTTGCTCACTTTTGTACCTTGTTTATTTCAATGTGTTAACAAAACTCTACTTAGAACTCTTTTCTTCAAAGATTAAAATGTGAATTGGTCTTTCTTCATGTTTCCATAGACTTCTTGTGACAATGTGAGCAAACATGTTCTTTGAGCTATTTTCCATATGCTAGTGTGACTTGAAGAACAAAAATATGTTTGTCATCCATATAAAAATAATTAAATGATCATCTTAATTCAATCCACTTGTTATGACACTGTTAGGAAACAAATTCTTTGATCTATTTTCCGCAATGCTAGTGTATCTTGACAGATAAAAGAAAATTCATTTTCATCCATATAAAATGATGTTTGATATCGTCTAATATGAGTGGAATTGGATCCCTAAAAAAACAAAAGAATCATTGCAAGGTTGGAAATGTCAAAAGAATGAAAGCATACAAACTTCTAGCATCATGGAAGTCAAGTACTTGCTAAAACAATTCTAAGACAAAGAAAAGGGCTTGACAAGTTAGGCCTATTATGGATGTTAATGCAATATAAGTCAAAAGAAATGTGGTCCATATATCTTCATTACAAAGCCTAGGTTGATGAGTTAGCATATCTACATCTTCATAAAGGACCAAAACAAGCATGAAGAAAAAGTAGTGATGCTTGCATGCTAGGTAAGGCTCCCTAGCACTCTTCCTTTATTAGAATCAGCCATGTACACCATATAAGAAGGCTCCACATTAATATGTAGCTCATGCAATCCACAACTATCAATGGCCACATGGAGCACCACATGCTTCAAGTTTTCAATGATAAATTTCTACCCTAGGTTGATGAGTTAGCATATCTACGTTTTGATAAAGACTTAAAACAAGCATGAATAAAAAGTAGTGATGTTTGCATGCTAGATAAAGCTCTTCCCTAGCACTTTGTCTTTTATTAAAATCAAGCCATTTATACCATACAAGAAGGTTTCACATTAATATGCACTCATACAATCCACGACTATCAATGGCAACATGGAGCACCACGTGCTGCAAATTTTTAATAAAACAAATTTGTATAAATGGGGTTTGACCATGCTTTGTACACTTGCAACTCTTTTGATTGTGTTATTTGATGCTATGCTCCATAGTTGTGAATTGCTCTATTTATGGTGTTGATGCTTTCTATCGAGTAGTAATGTCTCTTATGCATTGCTCTCATCCTTACTCCACACTTCCACCATCACATGGGGGATTCACTAGTAGTAATAAGGAGACATCACCTACATGCAATAAATATAGGAAAATACCCATTATCTACCCCATATTTATGGGATCTTACCTTATAAAATGTACCTTCCTTCCCTTAAATAACCCCCTCCCTTACACTCACGTGGTAACATACGGTAAACCCTAGTGGACCCCTCGGGCACCATCACCCCCACTGAACATGTAGTTATTGCTCGCTGACCATCAAATGAAGTCTTATGAGGAGATCCTATTTGTTTCATGTCCTTGTTTTCTATGGAAAAACTCAACTTATGAAACAACAATTTCATATAGTATCTGTAGATTTCCTCCTCTTTGTACAATCCCCTTGTTCCCTTGGAAGTTAGTCATTTTCTTATAGAAGGGACTTTCCATTGTTGCTTCATGAATGATACATGCAAGATAACGGGTTTGGGGTGTTCCATGTTACATATTGTTGCAAAAGTGCTTCCACGATTTGGCCATCACCAAGTGCATGTTGTGTTATGCTCTCAAGAAAATCATTATCCATATCTGATATACATGAATTCTAGAGTGACATCTTGTCCTTAAAGCTCTCCCTAGCTAACCATGAATCATACATGAGTTTAGTGAGCTTTGTCCTTGGGGTCTAGGTTATCTCTATACACTCCTTGTGATGACCTATAAGCACATATTTAAGTTACTAATTCAAACATCATATTTAACAATCTACAAATTGCATGAATAGTTATTGCTTAGTAAGAAATACGATTTTTTTGCCAAATAAGATAAATGTACATGGATGGAATGTTGCCAAAATGCGCAATACAACTATGACCCATCACTTTTTGTTTCTCGTGTTGTGGAATCTGCTTTTGTTTATGCCCACCTCCACTTCTTTACACATGGAAAGGTGCTCATTTTTCTTCGTTTTTTTGACAACCTCCCTTGTGTGTCTATGTAGACTTTTCTCCCAACGAAATAAGAAAGGTCTCTCTCTCCCATCCATGATATTAGTAGGGTGTCCAATTGTGTCCACTTCTCATGGCCACAACAAGTTGACCCTATCCTTATTAGCCCCATGAGCCCATAAAGATCAATACACGAATATCTGCATTATTGTTGAATCATGATTCAACCACTTCTTAATACCTAGATGATAGTATCCCATTGCACTCAACTTGCACCTAGTAAGGATCATGATTTCTTGCACCCTACAATGAAACTGAACTAAGATTAGCCTCAAAATTCCACATTATGACATAGGTTATGGTGCAAATAAAAATGTGAGTGCACATGCTTACACAAGCTAATACATAATTGGAAGATTACCCCATGGTTTATTATATAGATAATGGTTGATGAAGCAAGAATCCTAGAATTGATGAAGATGAGAATAATTATCAATGCTGAAGGAAAAGCCTAATTGTTGAAGAAGACTATGGAAAAACCCTAAAAGGTAGGATAGGAGTCCAATCCGAGCAACTCTTGAAGCCATGGCTTTCTATTGAATCGAAAATTAATGTAATGTATCTCGTCCTACTTAATGTACCTTCCTGGCTTGTTTTGAAGTTGATTTTAAAACACTGAGTGAATAAAATGAATAAGGATATTGATCAAGTTTTGTGTTGTTGATGAAGCATACTACAACTTCTCCTAAGAAAGTAGATGACGATTGTATGTTAAAATCAAGGTATGTCATGGTTGAAGTAATCAAGCCTTTATATTTTTGGGTTCATTATGTATATGTCTCTTGTTGGAGGATCTAGGGTGATTTTATTGTCTTGATGTTTCCATAGATTAGGATCTTCCTGAGAATCTTCTAGTACGGATTTCATCCTCAAGTCTTGAGTTTTCATTGCTTTGCTACCTATTGTTATTCTGCAGTCACTTGATGAAACTTTGAGAGTATCATGTAGTGGATTTTAGTTCAAATGATTGGAAGAATTTATCACAACTTACTACTTGGTGTAGTAGTTAAATTGTAGTTTTGAGATTGTACCTTGTATCTTGACCTCACACAAGTTGAATCACTGTTTCAAAAGTTAGATGGTTTCAACTCTAGTGGTGCATAGAGTAAGTTGGATTAGATATATACAAGAGTTAATATTTTAGCATTTGAAGAATCCACCAATTTTAGAAATATGGATTATATTTCATTTCAACAAAAGTATCTAAGACTGATGTGTGGAAACTCCAATAGTCACAATGTGTGACCTACCTTCCCTTTTATTGTCACTAAAAAGATAAAGAATAGATAGTGATGGATGCCTACCACTTGCAATCTGTAGATGTGCAAATACTATATACAAGTAAATGTAGACGGTTAGCCATAGGCAGCCTTTAAACCCTAACAATCTCCTACTTAAAGGAAAATGTGCATTAGTGAGGAGTGAAAGAAAAAAGAGAAAAGTACATGTACATAGAGTATAACATGATGAAGAAAGATGTCATCTCATCCTATGCCCATCAACCTCCTAATGAAGGCATATCATTCAATTGGGAGACTTTTAGCGAGAAAATCTGCAAGATTTGTATATGTAGGGATTTTGACAAGCTCAATGGACTTGTTCTCTACCACCTCCTTGATATAGTGATAGGGTATCTCAATGTCCTTTATCTTCACATTGAAGACCAAATTACATGACAATTGAATGACACTCATTGAATCAGAATGCAATGTAGCAGTCATAGTCATACCAAGATCTACAAGTAGATAGCCTAAACATAGGAGATCCTTGCAAGCCTTATTGTGACTACAATGTACTCATCCTTAGTATAGATAAGGCCATACATTTTTGTACCTTGGACATTCAAGAGATAGCACCTTTAGCATAGTTGAAGATATACCCAGAGATGGACTTCCTACTGTCTCAATGTCCTGTATAATTTGAGTTAGTGTAATCCATGACTCATGTATCCTAGCTACAATATCAAATGTGGATACTTGATGTTTCTTTAAGATATCTCATGATACCCTTCATGGTGTCCCAATGTTTCATGCCAAGTGTAGCCATATAACGTGCCACAACTCCCACTACAAATGCATGTATTCCTTTAGGGATAAGTAGAGAAGTCCCTCTGAGGGATTGTATGTAATGTGTATACCAAATATGCATGAGGCTTATCCCATGTCCTTCACATTAAATCCTTTCTTGAGCCAAGTCCTTAAAGCATACACTAGCATGAGCACTTTCAACTATAAGTATATCATCAATATAAGGCACCAAGATAATAAGGTTACTATCATGGGCCTTCTTCGTGTGCATAGACACAAATCCATATCATTGCGAGAATATCCTTGTGAATGCATGAAAGTATCAAACTTATAGTGCCATTCTCTAGGTGCCTTCTTAAGCCCATAAAGACTCTTTGTCAATTTTCATACTAGGTGTCCCCTATCTCATTTCACAAAGCCCTTATTATACTAGATATATGTGACTTCATACATGATTCCATGTAGAAAATCTGCATCCAAATACAATTGAGCAACCAAGGCCAAGATTGAGTATAGGGTAGTGATCTTGAATGCAAGAGAAATGGTCTCATCAAAATCAACTCCCTTTCCTTCTTAGAGCCCTGAGCAACCAATCTAGCCTTATATGCTGGCTTTGGGTGATGAGGGGTACTCTTCAACTTGTACACCCACTTACATAGCAATGTACACTTTCTATCAAGCAAGAAAAATAAGTCCCATGTATAGTTCTTCTATTGAAAATCAAATGTGAACTGCATATCCCCCTCTAAAGAATGAGAATCACCTCTCGCATAACCTCCTCACCGTAGGTAAGTGGCTCTCGGCAGAGGTGTTGTCATCATATACACTTTCGATCAAGCAAAGAAACTAAGTTCCATGTACAATTCTTCTATAGCAAATCAAATGCAAATTGCATAGTCCTCTCTGAAGAATGAGAATCACCTTTGCATATAACCTCCTCCTCATAGTTAAGTGGCTTGGCAGAGTTTGTCACCATGATAAAATACATAGAGTTCTCATAGCGATCACAAGGACATGAAGCTCTAGTAGAGCATCTCAAAATAGGCAATGGGTCATGTATGATCTATCCTCTCTATCCAGCATCATTATCATACGCAATAGATCCTAGGTCACTACATCATCAATAATTGCAATACTGTATCTCACTAGGGCTCGTTGTACTATAACATGAGGCTCCTCTTGAAAGATAACCCTACATATCTCAATCACCTTTCTAGTCTCATATGCATTTTATCCCCATGGAAGATAGCGTCATGGCTATGGATAAGCTTCCAAGCCTGATGTTAAGGTGTTTCATAACCAACCATAATTCACAAAGGATAAAGAGTCAAAACAAGATGGAAAAAGGAAGGTAATCATTTTCCAAGCAAGAGTCACCAATGAGAAAATTACATTGAATTTTATAAGTGTAGCATTTGAAGTACCATGATTATCATACTTGATAGTATTCAAAGAAGAGGGTTTCAACCTATATGCAACATTAGCATGTAGTTCCTTTCTTGAAGAGAATGGTTTTGGATTATGTTTGTTTTATACATAAACATCCAATCGTAGGTAATAGAAACATAAACTGGGAGTCTCATAAGTCATCATCAATGTCATACAAAGGCCGACTCTAAATTTATAATTAAGTTGGGATTTAGGTCTTTCCATACTACGTGGGAATGATTCTTCAAGATTACTACATTCTCTAAGTAGGTGGGATATGTTGAGTAGACTATGGCTGTTTTGAACTACCATGCCAATTTTTGGATTGAACTTTTGATTAAAGCTCACGGTCAAATGTTTCATGGTTATTAGTGGTCCTTGCCTCATCCTGCCACTTGGTGCTAGACTTTCTCTTAGTACTTGGTCCATGAAGGGCTTGTGGGTTGCAAAGCAACATTCTTGTAGGATTTTCCAGAGTGAGTAATCACATGCACCTACGATTAGAGAAATTCTTTGATCTCCACTATATTGACATCGTGCATATGTGCTAAGTCTTATCCTTGGGTTTTCTTTTCTATACATCATAGGCTTGGGTTTTCAAACACTCAAATCACCACTGCCCTTCCTACATACAAAAGAAGCAATGTTTAGCAAAGAGCCAAAAATCCCATGGGCCTCTTCCACCTCTACCACACCCACCATAGCCACATTGCCGAGTTACAGGTAGTCTTGACTGGTATATACCACAATCAGGGTAGGAACTAGATGGGCATGGAGGTTTTCCCATTGACCAAAAGGGTTTGCTCTAGTATATTGCTATCCTTTGGGATGGGTTATTCGGTACGTGCCATTATACCAACAATACTCAATGTTGTGCATGGCTATGTTGCAAATGTTGCACCCATTTTGGTTCAGGATGCACTCTGCCTAAACATGCCCAAGATTGTCACATTGTCTAGAGGTTTTTGACCTCATTATTTGTAACGTGTCCGCCTGTAACCTTCAAGATACGTCTTAGCAGTCCATCAGAAAGGATGTCTAGAAAGCTCCGCCCGACACTCCCATGGAATATTACGGGGTTTGCGATCTAGGACTTTCCGCATCTACCACGTAGCGGAAGTATTCTGGCCGTTCCCACTTAGGACCGACCTGAATCATGGTTTTTCCCTAGTGGTCATTTCCTAAACGGAAACTAGCCTCGAGCCCCAAGAGAACTACTTTACGTAGAAATGCTAGGTCCAAAGCGGATTCATGCTACACTTGGTTCAAGTAGAATGGGAAACGAGAGGGATGCAAGGCTCGACCTCTCTGCCATAAGGCATAGTCCCATTCCGTTCCCCTAAAATAGCGTAAATCGGAATTATTATAACTTAGATTCTAGGTCAGCACCCTTTGAACGATCTTCTTGCTGTCCATCATGATTGAGAAAAGTTATCAACCACAACCGGGACCACCCATCCGTAGGACGGACCCATGGCCACATCCACCACACTTTCCTTAGGTTGTTTTAGTTATCTAATTACCTACCACATTTAGTTGGATATGCATCAATCAACTTCCTTAATTAGCCCATTAGGCACTGGTTTCTTCACGTAATCATAGCACTTGACATAGAAAAACAATGTCAAACAAGTTCCTTTTCAACAGCTTATCATATTATCTTTGAAATACATTTATAAAGTCCAGCCCAATCCGCCCGAAGGCTATCCAGCAATCCATAGGGATTACTAATCCAAGATTTCGCCTGTAGACTAGTATGCAGGCCTCGAGATCCAATCCCGAGTCACGTTGGTCTCTTGTGCAAGGCGGCCCAGAAGGCAAGGGATTTACGGCCAGAGCCCCCTCTGGCACCCAACCGTCCTCCTGCTCCAAGTAGCGCTCAACAGAAAGACCTCTCGTAGTGGGTTGGGTCCACCTTCCCAGTGCGGTTAACAACCCCCTTGGTTAGGGTCAGACAGGCAGTCGCGGGGGTAACTGAAGCTACCTCTCCCTTCAGGCCTTCAACCTGAAGCATTAGATATCTTTTCATCCTTTAATTCCTTGAGCAAACAAAGCAAAACAGTGCTCTCTAAACTATTACAAGCACAATCATTTTCAGTGGTCATTATTTTGGCCAACTGCTAAGGAGTGAATCCTTCTTTCCAAATGCATCCATCACTTGATCGGAGATCAATTGTGACTTGGCAAGATTTCCAAGGGTTTGCGTGTTAACCCTATATCCTTGGGTTAGGGCCGTACCATATTAACCCAACTTAATCAACACAAGTTATTCCAATTTATTGATTGGTCTTTTGCTTCCAAGCAAATATCTAATCCCCGTACCTTGGTCACTTTACCCAAGAAAGGTACTATATCAGGACGATTATTCATCCTCTTGTAAGATAAACTTGTGTAAGAATCTGCCAATCTCATTTCGAGGATTTGGCCATTCCCTTGTGATCAAATCACAAGATCATGCGACTCTACAACTTGTTGCCAAGTGTTGCACCTAATCCATGGGACTATTCTACCCATCGAATGGCAACTTCTAATCACGAAATCATGATTAGACAGAAAACATAGTTAGGGTGTCTTCATAACAATCCATTCGTGATTTGCACTAGGTTGATATTATCGGTCCTAAGGTTCCAAATTCAAACTGAGTTTCATATTTTTAGCGAGCGATCCTTAAGGTAGAAACCCTAGATTGTCTCTCGCAAGTATGTCCTATTGTCCCTACATTCCGTGAATGTGGGCAAGTCTTTAGGTTTAAGAGTTTCAGTTTTGGCAATAAGAGCGACTAGGTCATGTCCTCAACATGTTAAATCCTAGTTAGCACTTGAGATATGTTGCATTGATTTACCATTCCTAAATGAGTCCCTCATGGTTTAGGTATTTAGGTTAAACCAATTTTACTTGTCTATTCTTGAAGATAATTACGCTACCATTTTCGTAACCACATGATTCATTGCCTACGTATAAGTTGATTTACAAACCCTAGCTTTTCGGATTAAGATCAAAGCATATGTTAAGTCATAGCATAATTCCAATTGATCCTTTTATAACATGCATTCCAGATTCATGCTACTAACTTTAGGGTTTTTGATTGAACCATGCAGCTTTTTCTAACTTCTTTTCTAAATGAGATTTTCATACGCTAAATGAGCATTACACAACCTTTCGTAACTATTTACATATTTGATTGAGGTTAAGCTAATTGATTGGAGTTTAATCTACTTCATGCAGTTTAAGAACCATTTCCATGCCTTGCAAATTCCTACATATTATTGGCAACCTTCTTTTAATGAATCATTTCGAAGGAAAGATGCCTAATAATGTGACATGCGATTTATTCTTTCCATGCCTAATCGAATAATTTTAACTTTTAAAGATGGGCAATAGTTAATCTAAGTTCGTTACTTTGCAATGCATAAAAACCACTTGCTAGGAATGCATAGAGATCTTATGCTCTTCTTTTTCATTTGTTTAATACAAATGACCGATACCTTGATCGAAGTTTATTTACTTTAATTTAGCCAAAGTATTTCAATCGAAAAAGTGCATCCTAATTTTCGTAAATGAATCATGCACAATTGAAACATTACGACGTAAAACAAAACTAGGAAGAAAACGTGGACTTGTGGTGAAATATCCACATGGATGTTAGGAGATGATCCTCCTGCAGTTGCGCCTTGTGCCTTCTTAGGAGCTATCAAGACTTCGACCTTCTCGCCTTGTCGCGGACTTATGATCTTGGCCCGTCTCCTTCAAACGCAAAACTGCCTTTGTGACCGCTTGCACCATCTTTCGGAATCGGCTTTAGAAGGCTTTATAGGTTTCCTCTCAATTTCCGAGAATGCAAGGTGAAAGGATGCTTCAAGCCGTGGTTTGTAAAACCCGCTTGTAGGGGCAAAGGAAAAAGGGTCCACGAAAAGGGGGTCCACGAAAAGGGTCCACGAAAAGGGGCAAAGGAAAAAGGGTCCACGAAAAGGGTCTTAATTTCCGGGGGGATTTGGGGTTATAAAAACCTACCTAAGCGGAAATAGGAAAGGGGTTTAAAGGTGGCAAGGACTTATATATCAAAGGGGGGAAAAAGAAAGGGGTATAAAGGACCATCTGTGAGGGGTTAAATCCTGGGGGGGTGGAAAAGGGGTTAAAAAACCTTCAAGATGAAGGATTAAAAGAAAACCATAGGAAGGGGGGCTTAGCTCCTCCCCTTAGAAGCTTCTGTGGTTAACAGAAACCACGTGGAGGGAAGGAAATGACTTCAACGGTGGCATGTTGGCGGCATTGGCAGCGTCCTGATTGGCTGCAGATGGCGATCTTCAGTGGGCTTCTTCCGTCCGTCACGGCGCACTTAAGCCTTCAAGTGGCGGTCTTGCTCCCCCCAGGTGGCAGCATTCAGCGAATGATGCTCCTCTTCCTCTTTCTCTCCTCCCGGCGGCATTATGGGCCTCTAACGACTCTCTTCTTTCATTCCCTTCAAGCCTTCTCCCTTCGACTGGCAGCCTTACGGCCCCTTCTGCCTTACGCCCATGGCACAGGCCTTTTATAGGTGAGGGGAGGGGAACCTCCCTCTCCCATGCGGCCTTACGCATGGAAAAACTCCTTCAACGAGCTCCAACAAGGAGCTTGGTCATAGCGCCTCTCTCCCTCTCCTCCAGCACGACCATCGGCTGGGGGAAAGAGGGGATAAGTAAAAAAATTTGCCAAAAATTAAATCAATTTCATCTTAATCTTCTCCCAAGAGGAGGTTCACATGAACATACGAGTTTTCTCTGACTTTGATCTAGTCTTGATTGACCCGTGGAGAATGTACAATTTTCCCATCCTTAAATTCAATGTCGGCATCATCATTGCATGAGACTCATGCGTGCATGTAATAATTTTCCGCAGGAATATTACATTCTCTCCCCCTTGGAGGAATCGAGATGTCCTCATCTCGAGATAAACTGGGGATATTGATGGTTGAGAGTGCGTTCGTCCATCCAGGTGGCATCTTCCTCGGGATAATCTTTCCATTGGTGGACGAGGCATTCTCTCAAGGTTTTGGATCTCAATTGTCTCTCCCTAACATCTAAGATCCTGTCAGGCCTTAGTTCAAGGACTCCTTGACTAGGCATTACAACTTGTTGGTCATCAAGTACATGGTTAGGTTTAGGTGCATAGTTCGTCAATAGGCTGATATGGAATACATTATGAACCTTTAGGTTCTCAGGGAGTTGCAGTCTATAAGAATTAGGTCCTAGGCACTTGAGGATCTTGTATGGTCCACAATACCTTGGACTTAGCTTTTTGCAATCTCCTAAGGATAGGGAACTCTTCTTTGGGTGTACGCGAATGAAGACCCTCCTACTTTTCTTTCCTCCTTCTTTCCTCTTTAACCTTCCTAGATTCCTACTTTATTCTTTTTCTCTTCTCCTTCTCTCTTATTTTTCTTCTTTCTTTGGCACTTTTGAACTCCCTTTAGGCTTTTGTTAGATCCATTTTTTCTTTCATCTTACTCTCGTCTTCGGCCTTCTTCTATGGAGTCTTTTTCTTTGATTTCTTAGCCACTTCCCAGCTAGATTGTGCTTGCTGCTCTCCTTCTTCCTCACTCACTGTTCTTTTGCTAGAGCGCTCCTATTTTTGGCATAGGGGTGACCTATCTGGTGTTTTGCCGACTTCCTTATCTTCTCATGGTTCCCCCAAGGCTTCTTTGATGAGGGTTTTCAAGACCCCTCCAAACCCAATGGTGGAGGCCTTTGACGACAATGAATTTCGAGCTTTGGGGGCCGGGGATTCTCCACTCGTGGGTCATCCACCGGTGGCCAATTCTTTCAATGATGTTTCTATCATCTTCCTCACGAAGCCATCTAGGTTCACAACTCATCGAAAGACTTGGCAGTGATTCTCTCCAGCATTGACAAATTGATTCTGCTCATTAATGCATTGTGCCTTTGGATGGAGAATAAGGCGTGTACCATTTTTGCTATTATTTGGACTTCGGGCATGCAGTCGTACACATCTCTTTTTGGTTGTCTTTCAACTTTGTTGGCCAGGCCCAACGCCCTTTCCACCAACTCTAGGGTTAGCTCGATTTCCACATGATGGGCTTCATTCTCTTGACACACCATGAGGGTGCCATAGTTCCTCTTGAAAGTTCAAAGGAATTCCACACACTTCTCGTAGTTGACGGCTTGGCTCATCTTCTCCATATACTTTTGTAGCTTGAATTGCTTCACCAATGGCTTGATGGCTAGCTTCTCCATGACTATGTCTTCCAAATTTAGGATATGCCTGAATTTGAATTGATTTTAAGCCCTTGTTTCTAACGAGAGACCGCACTCTTCCTCCGAGAATGGAAGTTTAGTGCTTTTCTCTTAACCTGCCATTGTAGGTGCATGTCATGAAGCTAGATGAATGTAAAACCATTGGACATGGATAATCATTTTGGTTCCACAAAAAAGATTCACTGGCAATAGTTCACATTTATAAAAAGGCTACAAAACACTATAAGTTACTGAAGTTCACCATTAGTGTCCTTAAGATAATTACTTCTTGAAAGGTAATATAGAATTGATTATGCTTTTATGAAAATAATAAAATGCTTAAGTACAAAAATAGATTTTTTTTCTAAGAAATAAGTTCATTCCAAAAAATTTATGACTTTTTTTCTCAATCACGAGTTGATTTTCATTCACTTTTTTTGCTTTTGGATATTGATTGAGGATTTTTTCCTTGCATGTTCCATTTGCCTTACATGTTTACATGTTTGATTCACCTTTTCCCTTTCCCTTTGGAATTGAGAAGAATCCTTTCTAGGTTTAAGGTTGGAGAGGTCAAGGGCATTTAGTGCGTGCTTGTAGTGTTTTAATTTTGCATGAGCCCAGCATAGAAGGTTGGATTGTATTCTAGACTAGCATAGTGGTCCATGTCGAAAGGGCTGATGCCTACTTGAGTGATGTAGGTGAGAACATCCGTGAGGAAGTCACATGTGTTGATTCGACTGGCAATGTGTAACTCCTCCTTAGTCAAAATTTGATCTAAATATGGGTGGGCTAGGAGGTTCTCTTCTAGGATTCAGTTTACGAATGGTGGTCAACACCCTATAGGAGGTTGGAGCTACATAAGTGGGGTCATACTCTAAGATTTTGATGGCATGACATTGCTCAATGCTAGTCATGATTTGATAGCCCACTAGTTCCCATTAAAGTCAGAGAGCATACCATTTCCTCAAGAACGAGGAATCAGTGTCAGTGAGCTACTTCAACTCCTCAATTTCTTGGTCGGTGGCAAGGACTGTGCTCTTGTCATAAGACGAAATGAGGCATTGTTTTTGTGCGTGTTCTTGAGATATCTTAGTAGCAATTAATTCCTCGGCTGGTGGGGAGCTTGAACAAATATGATTTTGAATTCCTCCCATGAGCAAGGCAATGTAGTTACTTCCGTTGCTACAGGCTCATCCAAAAGACCTAGGTCTAGTCAATCATAGCTTTTAGCAATTGTGGTAAATGTGGCATGCAACCATTGAAGGAAGGAAACCAAGTCATCCCCCATATTTTTAGCGAAGTCCATGGCCAAAGTGAGAATTGATATTCATTTGTAAGAGGGTCTAAGGCATGCAGATGGTTGGCGCTTGACTTAAGTAGATAATTTGGAAGCTAATGGTTGCGGTTTTAGTTGCTTCTGAGAGTGTGGTTGGGCTTGTTGTGCAATGGGCTTGGTTGGAGTTGTGGGTGTCAAGCTACTAGATACTGGTGAGGTTTCACAGACACTAGCAAGTCTAGGTTAAGGTGGTATGTGCATTGCAAGCTGCGATGTTGGTCAATAGTCTTGTTTAGTCTCTGTTGTCTTATGCGTTTGAGGTTTTATGGGCTTCACAGCTTGAGTCATTTCTAGCCTTGGGGCATTTTCTATCACATGGCTTGGTGTGGTGACATTTGAGGGTGATTTTTAAGTGGTTCCCTTGGACATCTTGGCTTTAGGTACCCATATTCAGACATCACCCTCGTAATAGCCTTGCTTTTGCAATAAGATCTTCGAGACCCATCGTTTCTTGACCATTTATCGATGCCTATAATTCCTTTTGTGCCTCCCAGATTTTGAATATGAGTTCCTAGCCTTGCGAGGTCGTGATTGTGCGCTTCTAGGTAGCGGCCCTTGATGTTTAGGTATCCGATTGAGTTGTGGTTCCTGGGCCCTAGCTCTGGTTCTTGTGGTTTTCTGGCATTGATGTTTGGTGAGTTGTGAAAAGTCATGCCCCCTCCTTGTTGGTTGAGTGGTGGGTTGCTCTACCAGTGGCTTTGCAGGCTTTGATTGAGACATGCAACCCTTGCTAAAAGTTGTGATTATTCCTACGTTTATGATGGCTAGATGAATGCGCTGTGATTGGTAGTCGACATTGTGCAATGTTTGCTTTTTAAACACACATCCCAACAATGATTCCATGCCCACATCCTTCATATTTGGCAACACATAGAAGATCATTGGTACACTTTCAAACTCGATAGAGACTACAACCTTGCACTTTTCCAGAAGTGCATATGATTGGCCCCATATGGGGTGAGTTTGGCGTTAGTGGGTTGCAATTGTGGTCAGCCAATTTGAATCCAATGATCATGAGTCAAGATATTAAAATCAGCACCCTCATGGATCAATGCATCAAATGTATGTGCTTGCTTGGGTAGCAATGTCAGTCACTTGCAGGTAGGCCGGAGCTACAACTTCCTCATTTTCATCTTCAATTTTTGTGATAGTAGCCACTCGTACCTTGACAAAGGATTCTAGCAATGGAGACTGATGTAATGGGTGTGTGGGAGGGTAGTACTTCTTTATGCGGCTGCCGTTAAAGAAGCCTATTCCATCACCCTCTAGGTTTTGAGTTCTACATTATCGGTTCAGCTGACGGTGCAAGCTCTAAAAGGTCATTATTCTCTAAACTTTATCTTCTATTTATGACCTTTGATTGGATACAACAATACTAAGTCTCCCTATTTGAAATCCTATTGTTTGATATGCTTATCAAACCAACTCTTGCATCGTGACTTCTCATATATCAACGCATGGGTGGCTAGAAGTCAAATCTCCGATAAGCATTCTAGCTTGATTAAGTGCTCTGTCCATGCCTCCCTTCCATCCCATCTCTCCTGAAGAGTTATTCTCAAGCTAAAAAAAATAACTCTACAAGTAGAATTGTTTCAGTTGTTCCATAGGCCAACCTGAAGGGAGTCTATCCTATAGTCATTTTATAGGCTGTCCAATAGGCCCACAAGGCTGTCATTAGTTTGTTATCTTAGTCATTGCGTGAAGTAGAGACTACTTTGGTCAGGATGTTTACCAATATCTTATTTTTGGTGGATAATCAGAAAGGTGGACAAGATGTGAGCGATCACTTCATTAATGAAGTGCATGTCTTGATCACTATCCATAAGGCAGCCAAATTGTGAGATGACTTACTCCCATAGGAACTTAGCTGTGGTCCGAGCATCGTTTTTCCTCGTAGCTCATGCTTTCATCCATTTCGTGAGATAGTCGGTGGCAACAATGATATACTTGGCTTGTGAGTACTGTGCTATGGGACTAACAGGCCCAATGAAGTCAATCCCCCACTTCTCGAAGGGTTGTCTTACAATAGTTGGACTTAACTCCATTTTGTCCTTGCAAATAGGTACCTTGGTCCGTTGGCACTCATTGCAATGCTTAATGAATCATGTTGCATATCGGAAAAGGGTAGGCCACCATAGTTGAGACTGGAGCACCTTGCAAGCTATCGTATCTCCACTAAAGTGTCCTCCTGCAATTCCCCTATGTGCCTCTACAAGTACATCATGTATTTCATGCTCATATATGCATCTATGCAATAACCCGTCTTGCCCTAGCCTATAGAGTTGGCTTTCTATCAAGTGATAGGGTTGGACTTTAAGAATGAGTTGCCTAAGTTGGGCCTTTTTGATGGTTCTTTCAGGTAATCTGTGTTCAAGCACTTGGACTATGTCATCCACCCAATATGGCATCAAGTTAGATCTAAAAAAATCTCACTCACTAGACAAGTTAAACAGATGTGCATCTGGCAACTCATCCATAATGCCCTATCTAGCGGCTTCTCCAGTGGGTATGCGAGACATATAGTGAGTCATGTAATATTGCTTCCCCTTGTGTACGACCATAGAGAAGTTGAATTCTAAGAGTAGTAGTAACCATCAAGCAATGCTTCCTATAGCACATGGTTTATTCATGAGATAAAGCAATGCTTGATGGTCAACAAGCAAGGAAAAAGGCATATCTAACAAATAATGCTTAAATTTCTTTATAGAAAACACCATGGCTAAACTCTCTCTCTCTCTCTCTCTCTCTCTCTCTCTCTCTCTCTCTCTCTCTCTCTCTCTCTCTCTCTCTCTCTCTCTCTCTCTCTCTCTCTCTCTCTCTCGTCAAGTAGTTCATTTCTGTATCTGTGAGTTGCCTGCTAGCAAAGTTCACTGGATAGTCTAGATTGTGTTCACCAGGCTGGCACATCACAACTCCCACAACAAACTTTGAAGCATCAATGTGAATGTGAAAGGTTATGGTCCAGTCAAGGGCTCATAGGATTGGTGCTGTGATTAGAGCCTTCTTCAATTCCTCATATGCACATTGGCATTCCTCGGTCCATTCAAATATTATCAGCAACTTGTATAGAGGTCTAGCAATCAATGCATAGTTCAGTACAAATCTTTGATAATACCTTGTATGGCCTAGGAAGCACTGAACTCCCTTGTAATCAGATGATGGTGGTAAATCAACAATAACCTTGACTTTTGAAAAGTACGTGGAAATGTCGTTCTTTGACACCATGTGTCCTATGATGCATTCATGTTATACCCAGAACTGGCACTTCAAGGGGTTCAACAAGATACGATACAATCGATATTGTTCAAACACTAATTGTTCCTTCCAATTAGAGTGAATGCACATATCATCAAAAAATACTTGTAACTCTTTCCTAAGCATGTCTTTGAATATGGCACACATGAGTCATTGGAATGTGGCTGGTGTGATTATCAACCCAAAGGGCATGACTATGTAGGCAAAGAACCCCCACTTAGTGGCGAATGCAGTCTTGTGCCTATTGTCAGCGTGTACTTGCACCTGATTGTACCCTGAGAAATCATCTCGAAAACTACAGGCCTCTTTCAGCTACATGCTTGATCATATGCTCAGTATACAAAAATGGGTAATTATCTCTCTTGATAGCTGCATTGACTTTCTTGTAGTTGACACACACTCTGATCTTTCTATTTTTCTTCAGTAGGATCACTATGGGTAAAACCTAGTCCATGTGCTCAATCTTGTAAATGAATCTTTCTCTCAACAATTTATCGATTTCTTCTTTTATAGCATGAGTGTGCTTGGGATTCATAGAATATGATCGCTGCTTTGACCGGCATTGCATCAGGGGTCATGGTTATATTGTGAGTCACTACACTCGGATCTACCCCTTTTAGCTCATCGAGAGACCAAGCAAAGACGTCTATGTACTCCCATAAGAGAGCAATGAGACTACTGGCTTTCTCCTTCTTATTCAAGTCATTAGCTACAAAGATAGGTCGAGGCATCTCCCCTTCCTTAGCTAGATTAACCTCCCTGTTGGCCCTTCTATTGGTTCACTTGTCTACCCATGTCATTTGGCACCTAGCAAGATCACTACCCTATCTCCTGTCTTAAACCTTCTGAATTGTTTCAGCATGTCTTGCAACATTCTTTGCTCCTTAGCTTGCGGTTCCTTCAATTGTCCCCCTTTGTTTCTCCTTCAATCTTCAGTGCCTTAGGTGATTTGGTAGGTCCCCCTTAGTACTTCTAGTCTTAGTAGGTAGTTGAGGTATCTTAGGATCATAGTCTGAGCTTACTTTTGACTCGAAATCAAACTCTCTATCTTTTCTAAAAGAGGGAGTCTCTCCTGGTGGTTAAAGCTCAGATGGTGACTATGTCATGAATAATGAGACGGCACTTGGTTGGGGCTAGGTGTGCTTGCTCATAATCGATTGCACACCTATGTGCTCCAACCATGTGTGATCACAATCCATGTGCATGATTCCTCTCTCACTTCTAAGTGTTCTTCTTTTGAGTTTTGGAATTTGTCCGTATTTGCTCAATTACATGTCCCTTGGTGTTGTATTCTATAATGTCAATTTCCCTTTTGGTTTCCTTGCTGGTAGAATAGCAATCTTTGTACTCATCATTCGAACTATTTCCCTCTGACTGCTCATCATCTCCTAGGCTCTCATCTCTAGCCTCAATCTCATCAGTGTGACTAGGGCCCAATTACATATCAAGTTTAGGTCGTGCACCTTAGTCCACTTCCACTTACGTTTGTTCATGAGATCCTTGATAGGCTTCAAGTTAGTGGTATGGTTGCTAGCTAAGTTGCCTGTCATGTACTCCAAGACCTCCTGGAGTTCTAGACTGTTGCTAGGAACATGGAACATGATAGGTTTGGATTGGGTGCTACAGGAATCTTTGGCCATCATGCAAAGTGGCATTGTAGGATCCCTCTTGGGCATTTTCACTTAGGGTCCTCAATCACCCATCTAAGTTTCAGGGTCTTATCCTACTGGTGGCTTCATTCAGTTTCTTAGGTCTAAATGAGTTCCTTATTATTTGCAAAAAATCCTTAATTAACCTCACTCTATGTATGTGTGTGTGTGTGTATGTGTGCTCTTTTTTGTGCACTCTACGAAATCATGCTCTCAACTTTTCTTCACGTGCACTTCAATTATCGAAAACCAATGAGGGATGCAATGTAGAATGGTAAATGTAGCTTCATCACTCCTATCTATGTTCTCATCTTGATAGGACTTTAAGCTCGGTCGCTAGCCACTCTTGCTGGTCTTTAGGATCTGTGTTGCTATAAGGTGCCCGCCCATCGGCTATCCAGGCATGCTTTTAGCGGTCTATCGAGAAATGAATCTAAGCGTCACTACTCAGCACTCCCATGGAATGTTCCGAGTTTTGTCGCCTAGGGTTTCTCGAATCCGCCTTGCAACGGGATGTTCACGGCCAAACCCACTAGGATCGACCTAAAATTTGGGCTTCTAGTGGCCAAGGTCTCCTAACAACATTCTAGCGTCGGATCCTGTGGACATCCTACTTTACGTAGAGATACACAAGCCAAACCAGATCTATGCCGTACTTGGTTCAAAGAGAATGGGAAATGAGAGGGATACACTACTCAACCTCTCTACCCATAGGGCATAGTCCCAATTCGGTCCCCTAAAATGGCATGAATCAGGGTTATATGCTAACAATTTCTAATGTCGAACATGGTAAACCTTGTGAGAAACCTCCCAATTCTTTGGGACCACCCTACCGTAGGATGGACTAGTCAGGGGTTCCACCCACCCGCTTCCCTTAATAGCTTTAGTTTTCTAATTAGGTCCTACCACATTTATGTGTGACACTTAAAGTCAGCTTCATGAATTAAGCCTTTTAGGGAACATGGTTCATTCTCATAACTTATAGCACAGACATGAAAACAAAGAAAGTTGACAAACAAGTTCAAACAAGTTTCTTAACTTATCTTCAGTTTAATCTTTGTCTCCCCCCCATATAGGAGAAATTGTGTATCCCTTCTGTCCAACAGAAGTATCCCTTCTGCCTTGTAGAAAGAACTGGTCCACATCACATGTCACCACAAATTCAATCCTTTATCTAGAATAGGATCTCCCAACATGCCGAGATGTTGGGGGTCACGGAGGCCTTCAACTCCATTCTAGACCTAGCAAGGGGTGTCTAGAGCTCCACTTGACCCGCAAGCTGTCTAGGAGTGAAACATCATTCCCGTGGTTGGCCTTTCCACCGCTCGACCTTTGGCCCATGAATCGAGTAGTGCCCTCTTGGGTTAAATCTGCAGTGCGATCATGGAGGTGATCCACCCGTGTAATATATCCTTTCTTAATTAAATCCTTTAAGAATCAAGCACAACAAGGCATTCAGTCCTAATATCAGTTTCTAGGAAAATATTTCTTTATCCCCATGGCAGCTTTTCATTAGAGACCCTTGCCATGCATTTACCCTAAATCTCAAGCACTTGGACTAATCATCCAAACAACAAACTAACAACCAGTTGAATGTAAAAGCATTTAGGATGTTAGATCAACCAACAAAACCATTTGTATTCTTGCCAAGCAATGCTAGTCGCGATAACATTTCCATCGCATATCTACTCTTTCCCTTGGGATCAAAGAGCGATTCTATGTAAAATTTACTTAAATCTTGTATGCATAATTTTTAATGTCATGATTATGCCATCCATAACCCCTGACCAATTCTTTCTTGTAATTGCTCTATCAACGAATAAACCATATGAAACTAGATGTAGTTAACTTTCCTTAATACACGCACTTTGCAAGCTCGATCTTTTGAATATGTGAGATAATTTTTATCCCTTCCGATGACCTATTCTCGTGCATCATAGTATGGGGCCTAATGTATCTCATATGAGAATCAAAACAAGCATCTATCAATTTGGAAATACATTACCTATGACCAGTACCGCAATTGGATTGACGGTGATACCTTCGTGTGCGTCTGAAATTGCCATCTGCACGTGACATTCTTCACTTGGGGCCATCGTTCGCAAGTAGAATCAAGAGATTAAGAAGGTGGAATAGATTTGAGATGGGAGAGTGTAAGAGAAGATGGTTAAGTCGAGGATCCAGATAGAGGGAATTGAGCTAACTCTTTCCCTTGCAACCTCTCGGGGTAACTACTCTCTCTCTCTCTCTCAAGCTCTCTTTCACAATCTCTTGGAGGGGTATCCTTCTCTCTACCTCTCTCTTTCAGCCTCTCGGGGTCTCCTTATGCCCCTTGTGCCTCCCCATGCCTCATATTTATAGTGAATTAGAGAAGAGGCTTGTGGCTGAGAAGAGGAGCTCTTTATGGAGGGGGATCTTGGAAAAATCAGTGATCTAATGCTCAGATCATGAATTGGATGGTTCCATTGACTCCGAAAGGGGGGTAAAACTCCAAGACACTTGCTTAGAAAGCTCTTAGTTCACTCCTTCTTTTCTTTGATCGAAGTACTGTTGTCTGTCAGACTGTAGACTGGATCGCAGCGCATGCGATTTTGCAAATCCTCTCTTTATTTTTTATTTTGATAAAATCTCCAAAACTCACTAAAACATCACTTGCCTTTTCTTTTAAATTACATCCAATTCTAGAAATCTCCATATTTTTTTTTGGATAATATATAAAATATACTAGTTTTGCCCAAAATCTAATATTTTTGGACCATCTTAACTATACACATTAATACTAGTTATTAATATAGCTCATAAGTCTCATTCACGTTGTAACTTTCGTGAAGGGTGGCTATGGTCCTTATCAATCCGAGAAAAATATCGGATTTATGACTCTTGATTTTTTTACACATATTTTTAATTAAATAAAAATCCTTAATTATTAAGGTTAGTTAATTTTTTTACTTTAATTAGTCTTTAGTTAGTAATCTTACTAACTTATTAATTGACTAACTTTCAAACTAACCAACTAACTTTTATTGTGTGGAAATATTACAGATGTGTCCTTCTACTCAGTCAAGTCCTAACTCAGGGTCTATGGTTCAGTTTAGTACTCTTGGCGGGTTGGAAAACTCTAGTAGGTCGGCTGGCATTGCTTCTAGGTTTTCAATTCACTGGTTCTCTTGTTTCTTGTGCCATAAAGGTGTATTGTTTATCTGTATCACTCTCAAGGTTTCCTACGGCTATGGCCTAGGTCAGTCAGGGTCCACATATGCCTAGCTAGTCCAAATTGCAAGGTCTGAGTGTCAGATTCGACATGTCTACGTGGCCTAGGGCCAAATGATATTAGGGCTGAATCCGAGGGTGGAGTATCCAAAGGCCAAATGTAGAGCCGTCTGAATGCCACATGGCAAGATGGATCGAATGGCCCATTGTCCGATTTGGGCAAGCCAAATATGGTGGTCCGAGTGATCGGACTTGAGTGGGTCGGGCCAAATCGGCCATGCCAAATGTTTAAGTGAAGCATTTGAATGTGACTGGGTTGAATGGTCGAGAGCGACTTTGGGGCTCGGCCAAAAGTGGCCGTCTGAATCTAGGAGTGTCCGATTTTACTAAATCCAATCGTCCAAATTCCAGGAATCGGACATTCGAGTGTCTGATTTTGGGAATGGGACCCTTGTGGACCATGTTCAATTCTGTCGGCACGTAAATAATGATAACAAAAACTCGATTTGTGGCAACAATTTTGGCCACACCCACAAGCAACAATCTCCAAAATCCAAGGGTAGATACAAAAGAAGGTTTCTACATACCTGATCCAAGCGAAAAACTCTTGGGAAAGTCGATTGATTCATCGGAAGCTCGAAGTCTCTCTCTCCCTCCCTCTCTCTCTCTCTCTCTCTCTCTCTCTCTCTCTCTCTCTATCTTATAAAACTGAAAATGAGCCTTCCAACCCCCTTCATTAGGTCATAAGCCCTTGTTCTAAAATCCAAGTGCTGCCCTATTAATGCTCATGCCTTATCAATGGATTGCAAGCCCATTTTTTTCCCAAAATTTTCCTATTTTGGTCTATTTTATAGCAAAATACCTAAATCTTTTTCCTTTTATTTCTTAATCCTATCCTACTTTAAATGCAACAAAAATCAAAACGCAAATATTGAAATGAATCCTCCTACTTGTCTACTCATAAAAAATTGAAATACTTGTTTTGAACATTAAAAAGCCTAAATCTCCTACCTATTTCAAGCTCCGGTTCAAGGATGAAACCCTTACTTCAATGCTCCATTTGAGGCATGCAAGTGCTCAAGCTTGAATTTGTTGGCCCCAGCAGCAAAACCAAAATGTAATCGGAGCTCATGCTCAACTGCCAAGACCCATGGACCCCTTATTCTTTCAAGTGTTTCAAGTAAGCATGAATGACTATCTCTCACTTGGCTGACACGCCTTCAATCCTACGAGGGTATAATGAGATTATCTTGATGCCCAAACGAGTAACCTTCTCCCTCAAGCAACCTGCTAGCTCCATGATTCTAGATGCGAGCTCAAGCAACATCAAGCCTCCACCTTCAAGCTCCATTCTCCATAGCCACACACGAGATAAGAGAAGAGAAGAGAGAAGAAGAAGAGAGGAGATGATGGAGAGCTTCTTCTCCTTGATCCCTCATCCTCACAAGCTCACACTCCCTCTCTCAAGCACATACAAGCAAGCAAGAAGGAGAGAAGAAGAGAAGAAGAAGAGATCATGTTTGTGAGACACCAAAGGATGAGCTTCTCATTCACTTTTTGAGTTTGTATATAAAATCCTAATCTCTTTTGGGTGGCCATCCCCATTTTTACATGGACGATTATGGCCTAGGCCCTCTTTCCTATTGTCCTCCTCGCTCTTAGCTTCTTCTCTATCACCCGTCTATCCTTACAATTTGCACAGGCTGGCGCTCTTTTACAAAAGTTTTAGGGGCGCCTTGCATATAAAAATGAGCTTTTACCTTTGACTTAGCTTTTGAGGCCTTCCTTGCGCTTTTGAATATTTCCCTTCATGCTTCTTCTGTTGTGTCTGATCTCCTTCATGGCTACCTCTTTCAACTCCCGACTTGCTCTTTTCCACTTTTTCGCTTTTTCTTGTGTTGAGGTTTGCACTAAGTATTCTTTATTTTTTATGCACTCGTCTTCAGCTTCTTAATGCACCACCAATGGCTCTTGTCTTTAAAGGCCACTAACTACTACCACCTTTAATAAGAATGTATTAAGGATAAATGAGCATAAGAGTATGGTGTGCAGAATATAAGTCAATAGTCATAGACATTGAGTAGACCATAAGAGTCTCCTAGTCACGATTCAGTTGATAGACCTTGGAGTGGTAGATTGAGATTACATGTTACTCCACCAAGTATATCATAAATGTCAAGAAAAGGTAAATAGAAAATTGGGGACTCACCTATTATGATAGATGTATCATCAAGTTTCTCTCATGGTGATGTTAATTCAAATGACGCTGAGAAAGCTTGGATGAGGAGTTTGGGATCCCATCTATTAAAACACCTAGTGTGTGAAAGGAATAAGAGGATGGCTAAATCACCTAGTAATGATCCAAGTCCACACAATTCAAGTAGAGTAAGAAAGCCAATTTAGCAATTAACATATGATATCTATGTAGCTCATCACTCTGTATACATGGCTAAGGTTATGTAGGATAATGTAGTGGGTAATGAGTATTACAATCATGCTATGGTTTAAGAAAGGGTTTCACTTAAGGATAATGACACATGAGAGTTGATGCCTTTAACTAAAGGCAAGAAAGCTATTGGATGCAAAAGGATTTACAAGATCAAGCATAAGTTAAAAAGGTTCTATTGAGTGCTATAAGGTAGGACTGGTTGCCAAAGGGTATACATAAACTCATGGTATTGATTATGAGGAGAATTTTGCTCTAGTGGAAAAAATGGAAATTGTAAGGGTTTTCATAGTAGTGGATGCATTAAAAGGTTGGATCATGCATCAAATGGATGTTAATAATACCTTCTTATAGGGGGAGTTGCAAGAGGAAGTTTATGTGGAGTAGCCACTAGGTTATGTGGATGAGAGTCATCCAAATTATGTATATAGGCTTTATAAGGCCTTCTATGGACTGAAGAAAGTGCCTAGGGAATGGCATGACAGGATTTCAAAATACCTTATTTGCATTGGACTTCGCAGAGCATATGCTAATCACTCACTTTATGTATGTGAGAGTAATACATGTATTATGGCCATTACTATATATGTCGATGATTTTATCATTGTGGATGAAATTGAGATAGAGATTGACCATGTGAAGGATCTTGTTAAGACAAAATTTGAGATGAAGGATTTGGGAAAGCTATACTAACTTCTTGGCATATATATAATTAGGACTTCAAAGGGTACATGTTTTTCACAAAGACGATGTGAGTTGGATATGTTGAAGAAGTATGGTGTAGATTATTGCAAGCATATTTTTATACATTTGGATGTTAATGCTAAGCTTAGTGCACATGAGCAGGACTTGATTGAGAATGCCATTATGTATTGGAAGATTGTGGTGGGAAACCTTATCTATTTGACGATCACTAGGCCATACCTAAACTATAAAGTTGGTTTGGAAAGTCAGTTTATGTGGGTTTCATGAAAGCCAGATTTAGATATAGTGTGGTGCACATTGTGTTATGTCAGGTCCACATTGGACTATGCCTTATTATATGGTGTATACATACGATTGGTGGACTTGCATGGTTACACATATGTAGATTGGGCTACTAGTATTTCAAATAAGAGGTCTATGAGCGGCTTTATGTTTTTCTTTTGCAATGTTATTATTACTTGGAGCAACAAGAATCTATCAACAATTGTCTTATCTTGTATAGAGGAAAAGTACAAAGGTACTATAATTGCAGCATGTGAGGTAGCTTGGTTACACAAGCTACTTTTGTGATTCAAGGGTGCATGTGGACAAGAAGGTTATCATCTACTATGATAACTTTAGTAGCATTCAATTTGCTAGGAACACAGTATATTATGTGTTGAGTTGTCAAGTTCCACATGAGTCGGCATCCCCTACATATCTTGGTGATATGAGAGGATATTATTTACTAGCATGTTGGGTGATTGACATGAGGATTTTCTAGTGATTCTATAGGTGAAATACACCCACGTAATCCATCCTTAGTTATGGCACATTCATTGTGTCACCTCTTCTTTTGTTACTGGGTTCACACTTAATGACCATATGTACATACGTTGTGGTACTTTCATATTATTCTTTTATCATATTAAAGAATTATTTTTTTATGTAGAGGAAGATTTCAACCCTATCTCTCAGTATGCTCAAGTCTCCATTATTTTTGTGTGTGTGCTCTTGGTTTTCTTCATCTCTCTCCCCTCTTGTCTATTTTCATGAAATCAAAGTCATCCCAGGACTTTATAAAGATCAATTGAAGGTTGAAGCACAACAGTAAGCAAATCAGCACAAGTAAGCAATAGGTAATAAGTTCTCTCTCCTTCCTTGATTTACCTTAGTTTATAGCCACCCCAAGAGGCTCTTGAGGCTGGCACACGGTTGTAGTCTCCAACTGTTGTAAAACTTGGTGAGCAGGAATAGTGTATATACTACATCAATGCCCTTTAAGGTGCATTCTTTGTGAGTTTTAGCATTTGAGGTAATTTTAGTATCGGTTCTAGACCTACAAGTGGTCATGACACCAGTTTTTGGGTATATTTAAGTTTCAACTATGTTGATTGTTTATAGGTGCATAGGTTTTAGATATAAATCTATCAAGTTTTAGATATTTGTTAGGTTATAGACACAAAAGGCATCTACATACATTCTACAAATTGTAATTTTTATTGTGTAGTCAATGAAAAAATCTACTATTTAGTTGTGGTGTACCTAGTATCAAACTTGCTTACAGATTTTAACTTTTTACAAGGTTTTTTGTTTGGTCAAAATGTTTGACAACTTCAATGAGATTGTCAATGAGAAGCTTGATAAGAACAATTATCATGCATGGAAGTTTAGTGTAATATTTATGCAACGAAATATTAAAGGGCCTAGATCCCGCGTAAAAGCGATTGAAAGTGATCTTCCACAACAATGAAACTCTGGCCTAAGTACTCCAGCCTCGTGCATTAACAATACCATTCCCACATGGTGCATATGAATCCATGGCTCGAAACCGCAAGCCACTGTAGGAACACCCCTTCATGTGAAAAAAAAGGGGATAATTTTGCAAATTTTTTAAATGTATTAACCCTCTCTCCTTCACCCGTTGCATGGCAGGGAGAGAGAGAGGAGTAGATGATATGGAGGGGCATGGGGAGGGGAAGCATGCTACCTGCCACTTGTGTGGCTAAGCCCCACCCCCCCCCCCCCCCCCCCCACCTTCAGCCTATAAGAACCCCCCCTCCCAAGCTTGAAGGGGAGAGGAGGAAGGACATCGTGTTGCCACCACCGTGAGGGAGACTGCCTGCCATTAGTCCACTACTACTGCACACTGATGTCGCGAGGCTACTGCGCCCCTGTCACCTTCATCATCATCATCATCATCGTCGTCGTCGTCGTCGCCGTCGTCATCGTCATCATCATCGTCATTGTCACTTGTCGTCATCGTCGTCCTCGTCATCGTTGTCATCTCCCTCATCGTCATCCTCACCATCATCATCATCTCCAATCATTTTTTCCATGTCATCCCTGTAATCCACAAGCTTGAGAAGCTTCTATTGAAGCTTCTCTAAGCCAAGCTCACCGGCATCTCCCGGGGTTTCTAAACCGTGCTCCCCAAGGCCTATTTTCCATGCCGCGAGGGAAATCTCGAGCAGTAGGGAGTTTTGGAAATCGGATAAAGGGCAAGGAGAGTTTGCTGAGTCGAAATATGCTGCGTCAATGGCTCCTAAGCAAAAGTTGAGAGGAGCGCACGCGGGAGCTTCCACCCAAAGCACGAGAGTGGACAACGCCCCGATATTGAATGCCCATGTTCCGAAAATCAACCCCGCATGGAAAGGTTGCATTAAGAATGTTTTAATTCTCCTAGGGAAGTTTAAATGCATTGGGAAATTTATATACTCTTTCGATCTACAAAGTTTAGTTGCATATCGAGTATTTGCATTTGCTTGCACTTCCGTGGTCAACGGTAGCTGCATTTTCAAATGTATGTTGCATAAGTTAAAAGATGAAATTGTACGAAGGCGTCCTTGTTGCATCTCGAAAAGGATAGGGCTTATAACACATAATGCACTTAGGTAATAAATTTTTGATTTTGACTCGTGTATAAGATAATCATAGACGGTCATTACATGATGTCTAAATAGTTGCAATGTATGGGAAAGATTTATGAACTTTGCAAATCGCATGCAATGGTAGTTACAATCTAGGTTGGGTTAAGTGCTAAAGGAAGGATTAAATCAATGATGGATTCATGGCATTTGATCATGAAAGAATGATACACCCATGCTTAGAGTTCTTTTATCAAAGTTCGAAATGGGAAAAGATGCATCTTCATTAAAATACTAAAGCTTGAATTTGATGCATAAAACGTAGGGTTTATAAGAATTAGCTCTAAATGTCAATCATTATAATATAGGGCAAGGAAAAGAAAGATCACTGTAGATCCTATAGTTTCATAAAGGCAAAAGGTCTATGGTTTTGAAATTGCATATTTGCATGGAATGATACGTCTCATGTATCTTGCAATTACCTACATCTTTTAGGAAAAGTTCTTGCAAGTTTAGAAGAAAGTGTTTGCATCTCTAAGGGAAAGACCACCTCTAATCGTAAGACAATTTAATCAATTAGGTAGATCACATGTAATCGTGTAACTCACATGAGATTCATAAAGGCGTGAATAGTTAGCATAAGATAAACACCTCTATATGTTGGGTTGGGTTAAGTTATGTTAAAATTCTGCCTAGTATCACACTTAGGATGCCGATTTAAATTTTTCCATCCTAAAAGGTCCTACCCACATTCTCGAAATGTTAAGATTATCTAATCACCCACGCAAGAACGATCTAGGGTTCTCACCCTAAGGATTAGTTGACCAAATGCTAGAATCCTGCAAGGAATTTAGGGACCCTAGGGCCAAAATGACTATCAGCCTAGTAGGGTTAGGGTTTTGGATTGGGTCAATAAGACTCCGAAGCCCTATATCTTGATCAAAGGTATTCTTGATCAAGGAACACCATGTGATGAGAATAATAATCCCACAAGTTAGGTATCGACACCTATCTTGTGCAACAAGCTTTAACGTCATATGCTCTTGTGTCTAAATCACAAAATAGCACTGCTACACCTAAGACCAAGTTTGACGAGTTTTAATTACAAGTCTAATTTTCTAGAAATTGAGTAGTCGTCCTGCTTCAACACTCTTCCTTGAAGACTGATTTGTAAAGCCAAGATAATAATGAATTGCCAAGAAAAGCAATTGACCAACCAAGTTAGGGCGACGAGGTTGCCCAAGATTTATTGTTTATAATTTAAGGAAACCTAAGGTAGAAACAATTTGGGTCAACAGGGTATAAACCCTAACCCAAGGAGAAAAGGGTAAACAAGCAACTCAGCTTACGAAACCCTTGGGTTCTTGCCAAGTTGTGAATGATCCAAGATCGAATGTGGGAAGTATTCGAGGAGAAAGAATTACACCTTAGTAGTTGGCCGTACAAACGACCACTGGAATGTTTGTGATTGTACACTTAGGTGCACTATTTGTACTTATTTACTGAAGGAACTAATTTAAGAAAAACAACTAATGCTTCAGGTTAAAAGCCTAGAGGGAGAGGCAGTACCAGTTATCTTCGACTGTCTGCCTGACCCTATCCAAGGGGGTTGTTAGCCGCGTCGGTACGTGGACCGAACCTGCCGCAAGAGGTCTCTCCGTGGGTGCTACTTGGAGCAGGAGGACGCTTGGGTGCCAAGGGAGGCTTTGGCCGTAAATTCCTTGCCTCCGGATCCTGCACAAGAGGCCGACAAGAATCGAGATGGAATCTCGAGGCCCGTATACTAGTCAATGGGCGGAATTTGGAATAGCGATCCCTAAGGATTACTGGAATAGCCTTCGGGCAAGTTTATTTAATGTATTCCAAAGACTAATAAATAAAGATCAAATGTTGAAAAAGGAACTTGCTTGACATTGTTTTTCTGTGTCAGTGCCTAAGTTACGTGAAGGAACCAGTGATTAATTGGTTAATTAGGAAGTTGTTTTTACTTGTCAAACTAAATGTGGTAGGTAATTAGATAACTAAATCAACGTGAGGAAAGTGCGGTGGATGTGACTCTGGGTCCGTCCTATGGAAGGGTGGCCCCGGTTGGCCGGGAACTTTTCTCAAAGGAATTGACAGTAAGGTAACAATGACCTAGAATCTATAGAGTCCCAATTTGTGTTATTTTAGGGGAACGGAATGGGACTATGTCTTACGGGCAGAGAGGTCGAGCTTTGCATCCCTCTCATTTCCCATTCTCCTTGAACCAAGTGCAGTGTAAATCCGCTTTGACCTTGATGTTTCTACGCAAAGTAGTTCATCTGGGGCTTGACGCTAGCTACCTCCTAGGAACTTGACTATTAGAAAAACCCTGATTCAGGTCAGTCCTAAGTGGGAATGGCCAGGTGCTTCCACTTCGTGGCAGACTTAGGAAGACCTAGATCGCAAAGCCCGTGTCATTCCTTATGAGTGCCGAATGGCACTTTCTAGACTCTCTTCCCGATGGGCTACTAAGACTTGTCCTACAAGTGGACAGGGGGACATGTTACAGTTGGTATCAGAGCAAACCAACAGAATCTAATATTTACAAGGAAAAT
Organism: Lygodium microphyllum; assembly: GCF_053477565.2. Lineage (NCBI taxonomy): Eukaryota > Viridiplantae > Streptophyta > Polypodiopsida > Schizaeales > Lygodiaceae > Lygodium > Lygodium microphyllum. Next base: position 107,360,752 of record NC_141135.1, read on the forward strand.
TAATGAGGGGAAGTAGAGCAATGTTGCCGTTAAGAACATTTCCTTACTTACTTATGGATGCTGGCCTGCAAAGTTGCGAAGCATGGAACAAATTCTTGGTGCTCCAGGTTGTGTTTATGACTGCAATGCATGCTTCGGATTATCGACGGAGGCTAGGCATGATGAATATTCTAGACCATATCTACAATCCTTCACCTCTGTACGTGGAATAGAGATGGACGGGTGAATCAAGAATATATTGCATAGCGGCCCACCGACTTGCGTACCTTCAAACCAACTTGAAGAGAATCAAGTGAATGGAGGATTTAAAGATCATGAAGCTGTTCATCTTTGTCGAGGCTCATGCAAACGCAACCCTACATGTCGGAGGTCGGAAGGTCAAGTAGAACAAGTATGTGTACGAGGAAGTGACTCGAATAATCCCTACCAATAGAATCAAGGTGCTAGGACATCATGAGAAGAATGGGTATCAAAGGAAGGGATGCCCCAAGCTTCCTATGATCTATTGATTCCTGAAAATCCATGACCCCTCTCCATATTATTACTCAGTTCCCGTAGCCGAATGTAACACAATCTTATTTTCCCCAAACTGACGTGCCAATCAGTTTGTTCTACCTTCCCAAAATAAATGTACTCGAAAGGGCTATGCCCACATGAATGAATAAGATTTTTATCACTGTTTGTCATGGTTGTGAGTGTTGGTAAAGGAGTAAAGTGATTAAGTTACTTGACTAAAAGATGAACTGGGCATATTAATGTAATGTGAGAAACGTTTAGCAAGTTTTTAACGTAAAAAAATCTTATTGCCTAGGTGCAACCTCAAGTTCAGATTCCTAGTCCGATCCCTACACTAAGTATAGCTATAATTCAAGAGAAGAAGTTCCTTCTCAAACAAATCAAGCCACCTGAATTTGATGGTAAGGGAAGGACTGTCCAAAGTGATGTCAAGGTCTAGATCGAATCCATGGAGGATTATTTCGAGGTAGCAGGTACTGCACCCGCTAACCAAGCTATGCTCGCCAAACTGAAGCTTACCGACGAAGCAAGACTTTGGTGGAAACAATGGTGCAGAGACCAAGGGATCTTGGAAGGGTCAGTTACCTGGGAGAAGCTTAAAAAAAGTTGTGCGAGGGAGGTATCTACCACCTGTCTATCGCACACAGAAGATGAACAAATTCTACGAACTAAAGCAGCTTGTTCTATCCCTGGATGCATATTATTCAAGGTTCATCTCTCTCTTAAAGTACGCGCCACAAATGGATATGACACAACAGGTGGGTGTCAAAGTTTTGTGCTAGGTTAAATCCACCCATAAACACCTGCTTGGAATCAATGTGCCCAACGAACCTTCAAGACGCGCTCATTTGAGCTGCCCCAATATTACAGGAGGTGCAAACCAAGCTAAGGAATAACAGGACTTGGTCTTACAGGGATTAGAACAAGGGAATGCTTAGGTCTCAAGCCAAGAGAGCGTAGGGCCAAAACCAGGGACAAAGAAAGAAAGCTAAGGCCAACACTATCAACAAATTTGTTCCTACACAAGGCAATGGCTGCAATCTCCATTGCTTCCATTGCAACGAGCTTGGTTACTTCAAAAGGTAGTGTCCCAAGCTTAGCAGACGTCAGGGGCCATCCCAAGGAGCCGCCCATGGACAATGAGCCACCGTCATGGCCAGAGGGAGAACCTCCAGTGTTGCCAACAAGGAGCTGGGTGATAAAGAAGATCCATCAATGGAAGTTGACATTGAGAGCGCAATGGTTCATGCCGCTCTTCACAAGAAAGGCCCGAATCGCCAATTCTCAGTGATTCAAACCCCATCGAATTATCAAGGTAAAAGCTTCAAAACCTTGATTGATTGTGGCAATACACATTCCTTCATTTCACCAGTTTGTGCAAAAAGATTAGGAATAGCCACAAAAGATACACCTATCTTACTTGTGGAATTAGAAAATGGTCAAGACGTCTCTTGTACTAGGCAAACTGCTAAGGTGAAATTCCTACTGGGTGGAAAGTTGACTTCGGTCAGATTCAGGGTAACGAACCTAGATGTCCATGAATTTTTCTTGGAATGGATTGGCTAATACCCAATGATACCCACATTCACTGTGGAAAGGGCCAAGTCTCCTTCCGAAATTCTGAAGGGAAAGTAGTCACAACTCAAGGAGAGGCTAGGAAGCCAAAAATTCAACTTGCCAAAGCAACACGGATAATAAAAGGAGTTAGGAAGGGCCTACCTATCTATTTGATTAAGCTAAATAAGCTAGATCAAAATCAGGAATCTAGGGGAGAACCTTCATGGTTAAAGGAATATGCAGACGTATTTCCTGAAGAGCTGACAGAACTTCCTCCTAAAAGGGAAGTCGATTACGAAATCAAGCTAGCACCAGGAGCTGCACCAATCGCAAAGAGACCATATAGGATGTCCATCCCGGAAGTGATTGAGCTGAAGGAGCAACTTAAGCAATTGTTAGACCAAGGCTACATCCGTCCTAGCAGTTCGCCATGGGGAGTTCCAATGCTATTCCAGAAGAAGAAAGATGGAATGCTTCGGCTATGCATTGACTACAGAGGGTTGAATCAATCAACCATTAAAAACAAATACCCCATCCCAAGAATAGATGAACTTCTTGACCATCTTCAAGGTGCGAAGATCTTCTCTAAGATAGATATCAGGTCTGGATATTATCAGATAAGGATCAAGGAAGAAGATATCCCAAAGATGGCATTCAGCACAAGGTATGGACACTTTGAATTCCTAGTCATGTCATTCGAGCTGACAAATGCTCGTGCTACCTTCAATAGGCTAATGCAGGATATTTTTAAGCCCTATCTTGATGAATTCGTACTCGTCTTCTTTGATGATACCCTAGTTTACTCTAAGCAAGAAAAAGATCATGAACCCCAGCTTCGCATTGTCCTCCAAACAATGAGAGCACACAAGCTTTATGCCAAGAAGAAGAAGTGCGCATTTTTCAAGCGACAGATTGAATATCTAGGATTCATTGTATCAGCGGAAGGAATTTCAGTGGATCCGAGGTTCGAGATGTTCTGGAGTGGCCAACACCAACTTCTGTCAAAGAAATACGTAGCTTTCTTGGATTGACAAGATGGTACAAGGTCTTTATAAAAAACTATGCTTTGATTGCAACACATCTATGACCGATCTATTAAAAAAGCAAGCAACAATTGTATGATCACCCGCTGAACAAACCAGCTTTGACAAACTAAAGCAAAGCTTGGTAACAGCACCCATCCTGAAACTTCTTGATCTTAGTAAGAATTTTAAAGTGATAACTGATGCTAGCGCACTTGCCTTAGGATGTGTGCTCATGCAAGAAGGTCATCCCATAGCATACTCCTCAAGGAAATTGAAGAGCCATGAAAGGAACTATGCTACCCATTATCTGGAGCTATTGGCTGTCATCCATGCTCTCAAACTCTGGAGACACTACTTGCTGGGTAACAAATTCACCTTATGATGGACCACAAGAGTCTTAAATGGATTTTCACCCAGAATGAGCTCAATATGAGGCAACTTCGATGGATTGAAGTGCTGGAAGAATATGACTTTGAAATCAAATACCGGCCTGGAAAGGAGAATGTAGTTACCGATACACTCAGTCTCGTCGCAAGGCATTTTTGAATTCTCTGATTTTGCAAGATCCATCAACAGCAAGATCTCTAGCCACAAAAGGTATCAATGCCAAACAACCCAATTCTTGACCTAGCTAGAGAAGAGGCATGTTATGACCCAGTCTATCAGAAATTGCTACGGGAGATTCCCATCAAAGATCAAGACCCGAAGCTACAAACAAAGTATCAAGAATTCTCTATCAATAGTGGACTTGTGATCTACTATAGGACAAGATTATGTATCCCGGCAAGTCAATCACTCAGGAAAAAGATACTTTGGGAAGCCCATGACTCCCCTTTCTTAGGACATCCTAGCTATGCCAAGACTCTTAATGCGGTCAGGAAGAGCTATTATTGGGATAGGCTCAAAGGTGACGTTCTCAAATATGTCACGGAATGTTTTTCTTGTCAATACATTAAGGCCGAACATGTCAAAATGCCAGGGAAATTGCAACCACTTGACATTCCCTAAATGAAATGGGAATTCATTAGTATGGAATTTGTCGTTGGCCTGCCCCAAGATCAGGGAGGATACAACTCCATTATGGTCATGGTGGATATGCTCACCAAGGTTGCATATCTTATCCCTGTTAAGACAAACTATAAAGCCTCGGACATCACAAGGTTATTTATCAAGGAAATATTCAAACTACATGGGTTACCCAAAAGAATCATTAATGATCGTGACTCTCTCTTCACCTCACACTTCTGGAGGGCTATCTTTGAGGCCATTGGGACTCAACTCTGTTTCAGTATAGCTTACCATCCCCAAACCGATGGTCAAACAAAACGAGTCAACCAAGTCATTGAAGATATGCTTAGGGCACACTGTTGTCGCCAACCCAAAAAGTGGATTCAATATTTACCACTGGTTGAGTTTGCCTACAATGCTTCTTACCAACAAAGCATTCAGATGACCCCTTTTCAAGCATTGTATGGGCTCGATTGTCGTACTCCTTTAAGCTTTTCGGATCCAACCTTGAGGTTGAAGCTTCAAAGCAGATGTTGGAAGACATGGATGACCAAATCAAATCAATAAGACAAGACATCCAAGCCGCCAAGGACACACAGAAGGCCTACGCAGACTTCAAACGTCAAGATAGATCCTTCGTTGAAGGTGATATGGTCTTCATTCGTGTACGTCCAAAGAAGAGTTTTCTATCTTTGGGTGAATGCAAAAAGCTAAGTCCAAGGTATTGTGGACCCTACAAGATTCTCAAGTGGCTAGGGCCTAATGCTTACAGACTGCAACTCCCTGAAAACCTAAAAGTTCATAATGTATTCCATATCAGCCTATTGAAAAAATATGTGCCTAACCCTAGTCACGTGCTTGATGATCAACAAGTTGTAATGCCTGGCCAAGGAGTCCTTGAGCTACAGCTAGACAAAATCCTAGATGTTAAGGAGAGGCATTTGAGATCCAGGATCTTGAAAGAACTAGTGGAAATATTACCCCGAAGAGGATGCCACTTGGATGGATGAAAGTACTCTCAACCAACAATACAGATTTTCTCGAGATGAGAACATCTTGATTCTTCTAAGGGGGAGAGAATGTAATATTTCCGCAATGAAATATTAAAGGACCTAGATCCCGTGTAAAATCAATTCAAAGTGATCTTCCGCAACAATGAAACTTTGGCCTAAGTACTCCAGCCTCGTACATTAACAATGCCATTCCCGCATGGTGCATATGAATCCATGGCTCGAAACCACAAGCCACTGTAGGAACACCCCTTCTTCACAAGAAAAAAAAAGGGGATAATTTTGCATTTTTAAAAATGTATTAACTCCTTCTCCTTCACCCGTTGCATGGCGGGGAGAGAGAGAGGAGTAGATGTTATGGAGGGGCATCGGGAGGGGAAGCATGCTACCTGCCACTTGTGTGGCTACGCCCCCCCCCCCCCCTTCAGCCTATAAGAAACCCCCCTCCCAAGCTTGAGGGGGAGAGGAGGAAGGACATCATGCTGCCGCCACCGTGAGGGAGACAACCCACCGTCAGTCCATTGCTGCCACCACAAGCTGCTGCCGCCAGGCTACCTCGGGGAAGTTACTATATATATATCCTCTACATCACATGCGTTCAAGGCCTATTTATGAATACCCTTATGTATGAATTTTTTATGAATAAAACATAACCCTTTTCTATTCAATCTGTAAATAACTCCTTTATATTGCACCCTTCTATATGTAAAAACTGTATAAAAATGGTATTTTAAGAATGCCTTATTTTGAACTCACGTGATGCACACATATATTGATAAGTAACTTACCTGAGCAGGCTACAGTGCCCCCGTCGCCTTCATCATTATCATCATCATCATCATCATCATCATCATCATCATCATCATCCCTCATTGTCATCTTCACAATCATCATAATCTCCAATCATTTTTTCCATGTCATCCCTATAATCCAAAAGCTTGAGAAGCTTCTATTGAAGCTTCTCTAAGCCAAGTTCACCCGCGTCTCCTGAGGTTTCTAAACCGTGCTCCCCAAGGCCTATTTTTCGTGCCGCGAGGGAAATCTCGGGGAGTAGGGAGTTTTGGAAATCGGATAAAGGGCAAGGAGAGTTCGCTGAGTCAAAATCTGCTGCGTTAATGGCTCCTAAGCAAAAGTCGAGAGGAGCGCACGCGGGAGCTTTCACCCAAAGCACGAGAGTGGACAACGCCCCGATATTGAATACCCAGGTTCCGAAAATTAACTGCACATGGAAAGGTTGCATTATGCATGTTTTAATTCTCTAGGGAAGTTTAAATTCATTGGGAAATTTATATACTCTTTCGTGTTGAGAATCAGCAATCACACTCACTAAACAGCCTCTTTGTATGGAGCTTCAGGGTCAAGGATATGCAGGCTAACCTATCCCATATGCACAATGGTGCCTACTGCAGTTTCCTACTTTCCTATAAAGCATTGTACTTGCTTCCTTTTCTAAATGCAATGATAGTACTCTTTTCTTTTCAGTGAAGTGTCACTGTCATTGTCCACATACACAAGATTGTGTTTATGAGTCCAAGTCTCAATCTTGGAACCTAATTCACTTGTGTAACAAACAGTGTCTTTGTCTTCTCCATCATGAGTCCACACTTCTTCTTTCATCCACCATAACTCACTGCCATGCTCTAGATCATGCATTTCTCACATGGTATCAGAGCCCAGTTGGGCATGGCATTGCTTCTCCAGCCTCTCTTGATTCCTCTCAACCTCAGTCTAGCTCAATGTCAGCTCATGACTTCATCTCCCAACTCTACTCTCATTGAAGCTTCCATGGCAGCCATAGCCAGTTGGTGTGCCCACACTTTGCAGGTGGTTCTCATTACAGCCTCTACACACTTTGTGCTTTTCTAGTTGTGATTGAGGAGGGGTGTTGAGAATTAGCAATCACACTCACTAAACAGCCTCTTTGTATGGAGCTTCAGGGTCAAAGATATGCAAGCTAACCTATCCCATATGCACAATGGTGCCTACTGCAGTTTCCTACTTTCCTATAAAGCATTGTACTTGCTTCCTTTTCTAAATGCAATGATAGTACTCTTTTCTTTTCAGTGAAGTGTCAATGTCATTGTCCACATACACAAGATTGTGTTTATGAGTCCAAGTCTCAATCTTGGAACCTAATTCACTTGTGTAACAAACAGTGTCTTTGTCTTCTCCATTATGAGTCCACACTTCTTCTTTCATCCACCATAACTCACTGCCATGTTCTAGATCCCACATTTCTCACATTTCGATCTACAAAGTTTAGTTGCATATCGAGTATTTGCATTTGCTTGCACTTCCGTGGTCAAGGGTAGTTGTATTTTCAAATGTATATTGCATAAGTTAAAAGATGAAACTGTGCGAAGGCGTCCTTGTTGCAACTCACAAAGGATAGGGCTTATAACACATAATGCACTTAGGTAATAAATTCTTGATTTTGACTCGTGTATAAGATAATCGTAGACGGTCATTACATGATGTCTAAATAGTTGCAATGTATGGGAAAGATTTATGAACTTTGCAAATCGCATGCAATGGTAGTTACAATCTAGGTTGGGTTAAGTGCTAAAGGAAGGATTAAATCAATGATGGATTCATGGCATTTGATCATGAAAGAATGATACACCCATGCTTAGAGTTCTTTTATCGAAGTTCGAAATGGGAAAAGATGCATGTTCATTAAAATACTAAAGCTTGAATTTGATGCATAAAACATAGGGTTTATAAGAATTAGCTCTAAATGTCAATCATTATAATATAGGGCAAGGAAAAGAAAGATCACTGTAGATCCTATAGTTTCATAAAGGCAAAAGGTCTATGGTTTTGAAATTGCATATTCGCATGGAATGATATGTCTCATGCATCTTGTAGTTACCTACATCTTTTAGGGAAAGTGCTTGCAAGTTTAGAAGAAAGTGTTTGCATCTCTAAGGAAAAGATCACCTCTAATCGTAAGACAATTTAATCAATTAGGTAGATTGCATGTAATCGTGTAACTCACATGAGATTCATAAAGGCGTGAATAGTTAGCGTACGACAAACACCTCAATATGTTGGGTTGTGTTAAGTAATGCTAAAATTCTGCCTAGTATCGCACTTAGGATGCCGATTTAATATTTTCAATCCTAAAAGATCCTACCCACATTCTCGAAATGTTAAGATTATCTAATCACCCACGCAAGAATGATCTAGGGTTCTCACCCTAAGGATCAGTTGACCAAATGCTAGACTCCTGCAAGGAATTTAGGGACCCCAGGGCCAAAATGACTATCAGCCTAGTAGGGTTAGGGTTTTGGATTGGGTCAATAAGACTCCGAAGCCCTATATCTTGATCAAAGGTATTCTTGATCAAGGAACACCATGTGATGAGAATAATAATCCCACAAGTTAGGTATCGACACCTATCTTGTGCAACAAGCTTTAACGTCATATGCTCTTGTGTCTAAATCACAATATAGCACTGCTACACCTAAGACCAAGTTTGACGAGTTCTAATTACAAGTCTAGTTTTCTAGAGATTGAGTAATCGTTCTGCTTCAACACTCTTCCTTGAAGATTGATTTGTGAAGCCAGGATAATAATGAATTGCCAAGAAAAGTAATTGACCAAACAAGTTAGGGCGACGAGGTTGCCCAGGATTTATTGTCTATAATTTAAGGAAACCTAAGGTAGAAATAATTTGGGTCAACAGCGTATAAACCCTAACCCAAGGAGAAAAGGGTAAACAAGCAACTCAGCTTACGAAACCTTTGGGATCTTGCCAAGTCGGGAATGATCCAGGATCAAATGCGGGAAGTATTCGAGGAGAAAGAATTACACCTTAGTAGTTGGCCGTACAAATGACCACTGGAATGTTTGTGATTGTACACTTAGGTGCATTGTTTTTACTTCTTTGCTCAAGGAACTAGTTTAGGAAAAACAACTAATGCTTCAGGTTAAAAGCCTAGAGGGAGAGGTAGTACCAATTATCTTCGACTGTCTTCCTGCCCTTATCCAAGGGGGTTGTTAGCCGCACCAGGTACGTGGACCGAACCTGCCGCGAGAGGTCTCTCCGTGGGTGCTACTTGGAGCAGGAGGACGCTTGGGTGCCAAGGGAGGCACTGGCCGCCGTAAATTCCTTGCCTCTAGATCCTCCACAAGAGGCCGATGTGACTCGAGATGGGATCTCGAGGCCCGTATACTAGTCAACGAGTGGAACTTGGAATAGCGATCCCTGAGGATTGCTGGAATAGCCTTCGGACATGTTTATTTGATGTATTCCAAAGGTTGATAAATAAAGATTAAATGTTGAAAAAGGAACTTGCTTGACATTGTTTTTATGTGTCAGTGCCTAAGTTACGTGAAGGAACCAATTATTAATTGGTTAATTAAGGAAGTTGTTTTTACTTGTCAAACTAAATGTGGAAGGGTGGTCCCGATTGGCCGGGAACTTTTCTCAAAGGAATTGACAGCGAGGTAACAATGACCTAGAATCTATAGAGTCCCGATTTGTGTTGTTTTAGGAGAACGGAATGGGTCTATGCCTTACGGGCAGAGAGGTCGAGCTTCGCATCCCTCTCGTTTCCCATTCTCCTTGAACCAAGTGCAGTATAAATCCGCTTCGACCCTGATGTTTCTGGCAAAGTATTTCATCTAGGGCTCGACGCTAGCTACCTCCTAGGAACTTGACTATTAGGAAAACCCTGATTCAGGTTGGTCCTAAGTCGGAACGGCCAAGTCCTTCTGCTTCATGGTAGACTCGGGAAGACATAGATCGCAAACCTCGTGTCATTCCTTGTGAGTGCCGGGCAGCGCTTTCTAGACTCTCTTCCCGATGGGCTGCTAAGACGTGTTCTACAAGTGGACAGAGGGACACGTTACATTTAGGATATTAAATTTTTTCAAAAGTAAAGGTATTTGAAATAACATTAAATGAGACATGTCAGTAGCACATGAAGATCCTACATGAAATGCTACTATAGAATTGGTAAAGGGTAATAAATATTGGGAGCAAGCACAAAGTAAACAAATGTATTGGCTCTCTATCAATGCCATGGATAGCATGATGGGCTATTTATATAAATATGAAACCCCTACTATTGCAGGGAATAATTTGGCAAGGCTATTTGAAGTAAACATAAAGGCTAGAAAGTTACAACTCAAGTGAGGGTGAAAAGAGAGAACTTGTCCATTAATGATTATGCCTTGAAGATCAAGAGTATCATGGAAGCTCTTAGAGCTTCAGGTAATCTTTCAATATGAGGGATTATATCCTTGATTTTTCAAACTTGATTTCTATAGTGATACTTGAGGAGAAAAACCTTGGCTTGGATTCCTCTTCTTCTCAAAGTAAGAACAAGTCTCAACATGTGTTTTATGTCAAGATTGTGGGAGAGAAGGAAGGAGTCTCACTTGTAGCTTTCTTGCTTGCATAATGGAGGAATACACACAGAGGTGGAGGCTGAAAACAGTTTTTCTCTTCTTAGTTGTGTAAGCCAAAAGAACTATTATACAAAGAAATAGAAGAACCCTATATATGGGTCTCAAACCAAACTCAACTAACGAAGGTGGCATACTAACTGAGCCACAAACTAGAGTAGATAAGGATAGCTATCATGTAGCTATTATTCATGGGCAGTGTACCAACCGCATCTGCAACAACTGACAAGTCGATGACATAAATACACAACGGTCACCCTGGTGTATCACGAGTGGAGCTCGATATCTCAACACTCCCTCTCGAGCTCAATCCCAATTCTTGCACACCAAGCAGGTCTCTGAACTTGTGCAGCTTCTCTGCGCCCAATGCCTTCATGAATATGTCAGCTACTTGATCCTCTGTGCTGACATAAACTAGATCAATAAGACCTAGTAAAACCCTCTCTCGCACATAGTGATAATGCACCTCAATGTGCTTTGTTCTAGCATGATAGACTGGGTTATTTGCCAAGTGTATACTGCTCTGCTCATGTTGTCACAATAAATGACAACTGGTCCATCTGTAGGCCGATGCATATCATAAAGTAGCTTATGCAACCAAGCTACCTCACATGCAGCCATTGCTGCACCCCTGTACTCGGCCTCTGTGCTCGACAAGGCAACTGTAGGCTGTTTCTTGCTGCTCCAAGTGACTGCAGCACTCCCAAAAGAGAACACATATCACTGGTAGATCGTCTATCAGAAATGCTACCAGCCCAATCAGCATCAGTGTATCCATGCAACTGTATCTGAACCCCAGTCTCATAAATAGTCCATACTGCAATGTGGACTTCACATACCTAAATATGCGTCTAGCCGCATCCAAATGCGGTTTCCTTAGAGCCTGCATAAACTGATTTACCAATTCAATAGCATAGCTCAAATCTGGCCTAGTAATAGTCATATAAATCAAAATTCCTACTATGCGTCTGTACATAGTAGGGTCTTCCAGAAGCTCACCTGCATCTGCGCTCAGCTTCACATTCTGCTCCAAAGGAATTGAAATAGGCTTATAGCCTGTCATCCCATATTTGGACAGCATGTCCAATCCATATTGCCTCTACAAGAGCTGTATCCCACTTGGTGATCTAATCACCTCAATGCCCAAGAAATAACACAGCTCTCCCAAATCCTTCATCTCAAAATTTTGCTTCAATAGCATTTTCACATGAAGGATATCTTCATCATTGTCACCTGCAAACAAACTCAGGATGAACATCATGCACATAACTTGGTGGCTGCTCCATATAGACCTCTTCTTGCAAATCACCATGGAAGAAGGCATTCTTTATATCCATCTGATGTAAAGACCATCCCTTTGATGCAGCCATAGCAATGATTGCTCTTACGGTTGCCATCCTTGCACCCGGACTGAATGTTTCTTCATAGTCAATGCCATATGTTTGTGCATACCCCTTGACTACTAATCTTGCCTTGTATCTGTTCACAGAACCATCTGCATTGTGCTTCACCTTATAAACCCACTTACAGCCAATTGCATTCTTACCTTTAGGCAAAGGTACTAACTCCCATGTAGCATTTGCTTCCAAGGCATCCATTTCTTCATCCATGGCTTTCTCCCATTTTTCTTTTTCCATGGCTTGCTCAAAAGAAGTGGGTTCTGGTTCCTATATCACTTTGACCATATATGCATAGTGAATGGATGTAAATCCATCATATTTCAGCCTATCCACAGGATACCTAGCTCTCGTAGACCTGCACAAAATAGGTTCACTCCCAGGTGCTCTCAAAACATCCCTGGTCTTCCTTACTCCAGGTGTAACAATAGAAGGAATACCCAACTCATCATCAATGCTCTATTCTGAGCCACTGGATTCACCATCCACAAAAGAGTGACCTGCATTCACATCAAATATGGGCTGATCTACCTTCTCTTTTCCTTTTCGTGATACGTGCATACTATCTGCATTGCTTTGAGAAGATTCTCCTGATCTCAATCTGCATGTCCATGGCCAAGAATGTAAACCACTGCTAAAGGACGCTCCAGGTCCACTAATATTTTGTGACTGCTGCTGTGAATTCTTTGCAGCATTACCATTTTGTGCATCTACATCATCAATCACATTTACTGGTTTATACTAGCTACTCATCTCATCAAAAACAACATCTTTGCTCACTGTAAACTTACGAGTAGAAGGGTTATAGCATCTATACCCTTTCTGCTGCTGCAGAGAGTAACCAATAAAGATGCACTTCTCAGCTTTTGGATCCAACTTGGATCTCAACTCATTTGGCAGATGTACATAGGCAATGCAACCAAAAATTTTCAAATGAGAAATATTTGGTTTCCTACCAGTATACCTCTCCTCTGGAGTCATCCCATGTATTGTTGTAGTGGGAGTCATGTTCATTATGTAGACTGCTGTAGCAACTGCTTCAGCCCAGTAAAAATCTGGCAAGTCTTTTTCGTTGAGCATGGCACGAGATACCTCTCCAATATGCATGTTTTTCCTTTCTGCAATTCCATTTTGTTGTGGGGTATGACTACATAAATATTGCTGCTTTATGCCATGCTCCTGCAAGAACCTTGCAAACTCATTTGAGAGGTACTCTCCCCCTCCATCTGACCTTAGGCATTTTATTTGCAGACCTGTTTCTTTTTCAACCATAGCTTTAAGAGTTTTGAAATGCCCAAACACTTCACTTTTCTTCTTCATAAAATACACCCAAAATTTTCTGCTATAGTCATCAATAAAAGTGACAAAATAATGACAGCCTCCAAGAGACGCAGCTTTAGTAGTCCACACATCAGAGTGGATTAATTCCAATGGCTTTTTACTCTCTTGAACATGTCTAGTAAATGGTTTCCTTGCCTATTTTCCAAACTGACAGGCTTCACATACCTTATGCATTTCTGCAACCTTAAATTTAGGCAATCCTACAACAATATTTTGGGCCTACATTGATTTAAGTCGCTGTACATTAACATAACCAATGCGTTTATGCCAGATATCAATATCTGCAACTACACCAGTCCCATGTGCAAACATTGTTGCACTCAATTCAGACATGTCTGCATCCAACGTAAACATTCTGCCCTTCTTATTTCCTTTTGCTATCAAGCGACCTTTATTTTTCATATCCTCAACAAAGTATCCATGAGGATTAAATTTGACCTGCAAGCCCTGCTCAACCATTTGACCAACAGAAACCAAATTCTTGGTGATATTCAGGACATGAAATACATCGGACAGGTATTTCTTTTTCCCATCTTGCATAGACAAATGAATTTTTCCAATCTGCACAATAGGATGTGCATTATCATCATGAGTCTCCACAAATCCTGGTTTTTCCATTTTCCTTGCATCCTCCATCCATTCTGCATGACCTGTCATGTGGTTTGATGCACCTGAGTCAACATACCACACATCGTTGCTTTCTTCTGCACTTGTCACAGAATTGTTCATGTGCTGCACCATAAACAAATGCTCATTTCTGTCATCACCTTGTCTACTAGAAGATGCATAATTTCCTTGTTGCAGTTTTCCATTCATGATGTCATTCTGCTTTTTATAGCAGTCTTTAGCCATATGACCCATTTTACCACAGTAGTAGCATTCAACATTATTGTTTGCATTTTGGCCTCTTTGCCATCCACCACGACCTCTTTGGCTCCCCCTGCCTCTAGAGTTACCACGTCCTCCTCCATAGGACTGGTTTTCTTGAGTTTGCTGCATATTCTGATTTCTACCACGGCCTCCAAATCGGCCTCCTCTACCTCTGCCTCTACCTCTTCCAGCATTTGAGTAGAAGACAGCTTCTTTTGAAGTTCCTCTTGAAGAAGATGCACCACCATTTCTCTGCTCCTCAGAAATTAGAAGAGCAATCAACTCCTCAAAATCAGGAAATCTTTCACGAACTGAAATGGATATCCGAAACTGTGCATAATCCTTTCCTAGACCATTCAAGGTCACAAAAACTAAATCATCATCTTCCACTGGCGACCCAATGGAAGCAAGTGCATCTGCAATCTTCTTCACCTTCATGTGGTAGTCATTGATGCTCATATTTTCTCTTTGCACATTATGCAACTCTTGCTTGAGCTGCATTTTCCTGGCTTGCGTATTTGTGCTATACATTTTTGACAAAGTATCCCATGCCTCCTTTGGCGTACTTGCATCTTGAATATGCACAATCATAGAGTTTGAAATACTGATAGACAGCCAGTACATAACTTTCCTGGCTCTCTCATGCCATGCTTTAAATGCCTGCATTTGCTGTTGATTGGGAACATTAGGAAGAACTGGTTCTTCTTCATTTCCTGCAACAAATTCCCAATATCCTTTTCCCATAAGGAAATTCGTCATTCTAAACTTCCATGCTTGGAAGTTGTTCTTGTCAAGCTTTTCAGTTGACAATCTGTGAGAGAGAATCAGATGCCATTACAGAACACTGCAAAAAGTTCTGTTACTGCAAAGAACACAGCTTCAGCCTCACAAGGGCTAATCTGCAAAACTAACGAAAGTGGTATTTGACCACGCAGTCACTTCCTAGTGACGATTTTGCATCAACTGGCAACAAGGATGATTCTGTAACTCCCAATGTCTCTGCACACAAGCATATGATGCAATTTCTACAGTAACTTTTCACCGACCTGTAGAACAGTGGTCGCACAGCATAAAACTGGGCCTTTTCCTAAGTGCGTGCAGAAAAATTCCGCCTCCAAAACAGGCCCCGAAATGGCCTCAAATCAAAAAAACAGGGTCGCCCTCTTACTTCACCACGAAGGGCGTCTCAACTTGAGACAATGCACTCTTGCAATTTTTGGCTGTGCTACCTGCAGAGATCTGCTCCCAAAACAGAAAATGAAAGCAACATTGCTCCTCTTACCAGAACACCGCGAGCTTGGCTTGCTTTCTTGAGCTCCTTACCACGAACAAGGCTCTGATACCATGTCAAGATTGTGGGAGAGAAGGAAGGAGTCTCACTTGTAGCTTTCTTGCTTGCACAATGGAGGAATACACACAGAGGTGGAGGCTGAAAATAGATTTTCTCTTCTTAGTTGTGTAAGCCAAAAGAACTCTTATACAAAGAAATAGAAGAACCCTATATATGGGTCTCAAACCAAACTCAACTAACTAAGGTGGCATACTAACTAAGCCACGAACTAGAGTAGATAAGGATAGCTGTCATGTAGCTATTATTCATGGGCGGTGTACCAACTGCATCTGCCTGACAAGTTGGTGGCCTAAATACACAACGGTCACCCTGGCGTATCACAAGTGGAGCTCGATATCTCAATATTTTATACCACTAGCAGAGGTAAAGATCATGGTAGAGGCCAAGGTGGTGGTCATAAGGTTATGATACACATAAAAATAGATGAGAAAAATATCAAGGAAAGGGGAGTCAAAGAGGACAAGTTGTAGATTTTAATAGGAAATAGAATTATGGTGTAGTAGTGAGTACTGTTATTATGATAAAAAAGGCCATATTTCTAAAAATTGATTTGAAAAAAAAGGTTGAATTTAGAAATGGAAAAAATATCAAGGTAATTATGCATCTAGCAATAGAAACAATGATGAAAGAAGTGAGAAGTTATTTGTTATGTAGCACTTTATGAACTGCTAATGGTTCATCAAAGAATTATGTATGGAATGTAGACTCAGGTGCCTTTAACTAGATGAGTTCTCATGGATATTAGTTTGGAGAGATGCAAAGTCTAGAGTTTCTAGGCTATGTGGAGACAAGGTATGATATAGCTCACCCCATTACTCATGTGGTAGACATTGACTAGACCATAATAGTCTCCTAGTCATGATTTTGTTAATAAAACTTGGAGTGGTAGATTGAGGATAGATGTATCATTAGGTTTCTCTCATGTTGATATTGATTTAGATGGCTCTAAGTAGATCTTAGATGACGAGTTTGGGATTTCCTCTGTTAAAACACCTGGTGTGTGGAAGGCACAAGAGGATGCTAAAGCACCTAATAGTGATCCAAGTCCATGCAAGTGAGTTAGAGTAAGAAGTCACATGATAGCAATCAATATGCATGCATATCTAAGGTTGTGCAAGGTGTAGAACCCACTTTGTTTTGAGGATGCAATAGGTAATGAGTATTGGGATCATGCTATTGATGAAGAAATGGCTATTGTTATATGGATGGTGACACATGGGAGTTGATTCCTTTACATGAAGGCAATAAAACTATTGGTTGCAAATAGGTTTACAAGGTCATAGATGGATCTATTGAGTTCTATAAGGAACAACTAGTTGCCAAAGGGTATGCACAAAATCATGGTATTGATTATGAGGAGACTTTTGCTCTTGTGGCTAAAATGGCCACTATAAGGGATGTCATAGTAGTGGCTACATCAAAAGATTAGATCATGCATCAAATGGATGTTAAGAATGCCTTCTTAATATTGAGAATTAGGCAATCATACCTACTATAGCCCTTTGTATGGAGTAATTTGGTTAAGAATATGCAAGATTTCTCAATCCCATAAGCATAGTGGTGGAAAGTGCTACCTATCATAAAGCTATAAAGCAATGTGCTTTTCTATCATTTGATGGAAATGTCATTGTACTTTTGTTCTTTCACTTAAGTGTCTATGTCATTGTCTACATACACAAGATTTTCTTGATGAGTCCAAGCTTCAATCTTGGAACCTAATTCACTTGTGTAATAATCAATTGTCATGTTTATCTCTTCATGAGTCTTGTTTACATCTTCCATTTGTCATAGCCATGCTCTAGGTCCATGCTTCTCAACATGATATCAGAGCCATGGGTAAGCATGCCTCAGCTCCCTTCTCTACTCTTCCAGCTCCTCTTTATCATTATTGAGCTCAAGTCTAGCTGACAGTCTCATCTTCCACCTCTATCTTCACTTTACCCTTCATGTCAACCATAGCCTATAAAACCCTATCTACTTGGAGCACTCATATCTCTCTCCACATGCCAAATCTTAGGTATCTTCTAGAGATCTCTTGATGGACTCTCTGTGCAACTTCTTGTCATATCACTTCCTAACATTAGGTCATTTGGAGCTCAATATTGGAAAAATTCGTGGTCACAATAATTTTGCACTTGATTCCATTCATACAGCTTGTTCTCCTCTTATGGGGTGCCATTTGTCTTGCAAACTTAGGGTTTTAAAAGCTCACCACTCAAGCCTTCTCCATACCAAATATTTTGCTTGATAATTAATTTGTTGAGCTGATGCATTAAAAAAACCAGTCATATCTGTCAGAAACCCTAAAGACTCCATACCATTTTGCTTTAAGCTCTTTTTCACTCCATTTTCTAACTCCTCCCAGCACATTGAAGGTTTTACCACTCTGATTTGATTGAGCAATGAAGTTTTAGCAAGATTTTTCCATCAAACCAACAAGGAGGGGTGATATTGGAAGATTGGGAAGACCCAAGAAGATTCAAGCATAGTGTCTATTGACACTCATCTAGTGACTCTTGCCACTTGTGTGTCCTTGGACACAATCAGCTCATTTGCTGATCTACTACTCCAATCACTCAACATGGGCAAAGAATCTTTGACATGTCGCTTCAAAGAAGTCGAGTTTCATACCTAGTAAAAATGCATAAAGCTTATCCTAATGAGAAGGGCCTATGGGCCATCACTAATGGAAAAGAGAAGAAGCCTCAAGATGTTGTCCTTGTAGCAATCTGGTAGAAAAATGATGACAAGGCTCAAGCCATTATAAATCTTAAGTTGGATTATAGCTACATTCATCATGTGGATGCATGTGACACATCCCATGACACTTGGGATAGATTGGACACATTGTTTGGTGCCCAATCAAAGTCTTCTAAGTATGGATTTGCTAATTGAATTCTTTAGACTAGACATGAAGCCTAATACATCCATGGCTAGAAGAGAGAAAAAACATTAAACATAATAGGGAAAGAGAGAAAGAGAGGGTGAGGGTGAGGGAGGGAGAGGAAATGAGAGAGGGAGAGGAAGAGAGAAAAGGAAAGAAGGAACGAGAGAAAGAGGAAAAAACATTAAGTATAATAGGGAAAGAGAGAAAGAGAGGGTGAGGGTGAGGGAGGGAGAGGAAATGAGAGAAAGAGAGGGCGAGGGTGAGGGAGGGAGAGGAAATGAGAGAGGGAGAGGAAGAGAGAAAAGGAAATGAGAGAAGGAGAGGAGAGATAAAAAAACATTAAACATAATAGGGAAAGAGAGAAAGAGAGGGTGAGGGTAAGGGAGGGAGAGGAAATGAGAGAGGGAGAGGAAGAGGAAGCGGGAGGGAGAGGGAGAGGAAAGAGAGGGAAACATTAAACATAATAGGGAAAGAGAGAAGAAGAGGAAGAGAGAAAAAACATTAAACATAATAGGGAAAGAGAGAAAGAGAGGGTGAGGGTGAGGGAGGGAGAGGAAATGAGAGAGGGAGAGGAAATGAGAGAAAAGGAAATGAGAGAAGGAGAGGAGAGAGGGAGAAAACATTAAACATGATAGGGAAAGAGAGAAAGAGAGGGAGAGAGAGAGAGGAGGGAGAGGTTGTTGTTTTCTTGTTTGTTGTAGTAGTAGTAGTAGTTTTTTTTTCTTTTCTTGTTTATTATTGTTTAGTTTTCTTGTTTTTTGTAGTAGTAGTAGTAGTTTTTTCTTCTTTTCTTGTTGATTATTATTGTAGTAATAGTAGTAGTTGTTGTTGTTTTTTTTTTCTTCTTTTCTTGTTTATTATAGTGGTAGTGGTAGTGGTAGTCATGGTCATGGTCATAGTCATAGTTGTGGTCATCGTCGTCATCGTAGTCGTGGTAGTGGTCATGGTCATGGTCGTGGTCATGGTCGTAGTCGTAGTCATGGTCGTGGTCATGGTCGTGGTCATGGTCGTGGTCATGGTCATCGTCGTAGTCATAGTCGTGGTCATGATCATGGTCGTGGTCGCGATCATGGTCATGGTCATAGTCCTAGTTGTGGTCGTAGT
This sequence comes from Lygodium microphyllum, assembly GCF_053477565.2. Classification (NCBI taxonomy): domain Eukaryota; kingdom Viridiplantae; phylum Streptophyta; class Polypodiopsida; order Schizaeales; family Lygodiaceae; genus Lygodium; species Lygodium microphyllum. Next base: position 107,380,233 of record NC_141135.1, read on the forward strand.
CGTCATAGTCGTGGTTGTAGTAGTAGTGGCGGTTTTCTTGTTTGTTGTTGTTGTTGTTGTTGTTGTAATGGTTTTTTTTTTGTTTTCTTGTTTATTGTGTTGTCTAGTTTTCTTATTTGTTATTGTTGTTGTAGTAGTGGTAGTAATAGTAGTTTTTTTTTTTCTTGTTTGTAGTAGTAGTAGTAGTAGTAGTAGTAGTAGTAGTAGTAGTAGTAGTAGTAGTAGTAGTAGTAGTAGTAGTAGTAGTAGTAGTAGTAGTAGTAGTAGTAGTAGTAGTAGTAGTTGTTGTTGTTGTTGTTGTTGTTGTTGTTGTTGTTGTTGTTGTTGTAGAAGAGAGAGATATATGTTTTGTTAAAGAAAATGAGAGAGGGGGAGGAGAGAAAAAAGAAGAAGGAAAATGAGAGAGAGGGAATAAACATACAAGTAGTAGTAGTAGTAGTAGTAGTAGTAGTAGTAGTGGTGGTAGTGGTAGTGGTAGTGGTAGTGGTAGTGGTAGTGGTAGTGGTAGTGGTAGTGAGGGGGAGGAGAGAAAAAAGAAGAAGGAAAATGAGAGAGAGGGAATAAACATACAACATAATAAAGAAAGAGAAAAAGAGAGAGAGATGGAAGGAGAGGACATAATGAATGGATAAAAAACAAAGAGAGAGTGGTGGCGAGGTTCGGTGAGGTCCGGTGCAACACCACGAGACATGAAACACTCCGACATATGTTAATTTGTGGGTGGGTGGGTGGAGACTTTACATACGTTAATTTTTGCTGAGTTACAAGAGAAGAAATCTCTTCTCAAACAATTTAAGAAATAAAAAAAGAACAAAATTTTTTTGTTTGTCATAACATAGACAAAATGGAAAATGATGAAGGTCTTGATGTTCAAGATCACGAGATGTATCTTAATTAGCGTGTCCCATGTCCTTGCTCTCAATGTAAGCTGGAAATTAGACAAAAATGTCGATTGTCTATAACACTTACGACGCTTCGGTGAGTTTCAATCTGAGATCATTGATCAGGTAATCTTGGATTTTCAGCAAACGGTAAGAAAAGTTAATATCAATCATGCATTGTACTCGCGAGCTAATTGAATACCATATACAAAAAGATTGGGTGTGACTGGCAAATTTTCTATCCAAGGAGGTGACGTCTCATCCCAAGGAGGAGTGAACCCTTTGCGGCCAATTAGAAGAGTTTGTTGGCATGTGATGGATGGAGTTCCTGAGTCAATCCACCACTTGGAACGTACTACCCAATCTATACCGTCAATACCAGAGGAGATAGACAACCTTTGAGACTTACCTACAATCTTAGAGCCTGATATGGAGGCAATAATCGATGCATTGATTCCCATGGATGTCGAGACTTCTAATCTGCTTAGAGAGGAATCATCTATACCATTATATGATGGGTGTCGAGTATCTCGCCTGAAGACACTGCTTGCACTCCTAAGTGTGCAGCAAAATACGAGTGGAGCGATGTGAGTGTGATAGAGTTGATCAGGTACCTTGTACGTACACTTCGTTGATTTCTTTTCGGCACTATCATTAAAAAACATTTGTGCTTTTTCAAGGTGTTTTATGATTTTTTTCAGGTTACTGAAGTATCATATATTACCACTTACAAATACCATGCCTGAGTTTCATGATGATGCACGACATATTTTACGAAAGCTTGGCATGGACTACAACAACATCCATGCATGTATCAATGATCATACTGTTTCGAGGAGAATACAAGACTATGGAGACATGTCCAAAGTGTGGTTCTCACAGATATCAATAGGACTTGCAAGGGCAAATCATCCCTCAAAAATTTCTTAGACACTTCCCACTTATCCCCCGCATAAACCACATGTTTCGTACGTCCAGCATGGCAAGCTGGACAACGTGGCATGCGCAGAATAGGTCCACAAATGGAGTTCAACAAATATCAGTGGATTCACACACATGGAGCCAAATTGACTCTACTTTCCCAGGCTTTGCATGAGAGCCAAGGAATCTTCGGCTTGGTCTTGCAATGGATGGCATGAACCTATTCGGTCTGCGCTCAACTTCTTATAGTGTGTGGCCTATAGTCCTTGTCAACTACAATATCCCTCCATGGCTTTCTATGAAGAAAGGACATCTCATCCTTAGCTTACTCGTCCTTGGCCACTACAAAGTCAAAAATATGGATGTGTATCTTCGTCCATTAGTCGATGAGCTTAAGATTTTGTGGGAGGAGGGGGTCACCATGCAAGATATGAGCAAGCGCAAAAGTCGACGGTCTGCCAATATTCGAGCCATTCCCATGTGGATGATGCATGACTTTCTGGGATTCGGAGAGTGCTCAGGTAAATAGGCTTGTGTTCTCATTGGTAATATCTATCATAGCTCGTTCAAGTTTGTATTCACTGGATAGAGGTGTTGGGACAGGTTTGGTTGCCTCAGGTTATCATGCATATCCATTGTGCAGGCCATAGTTAGATTCCCGAAGGTCACGAATCATGAAGAAGATTGTATATCAAGGACACGCCACTTTCTTGCCAGAGGGTCATCAACTCAGGGAAGATTTTCTTGGACAACCTCCAACACATATGAATGCCCAAACCTACTGAAAATGGTCCATGTGGAGTCACATCCAAACGAAATGCGACGGTTCTCAATTTTCTATGAGTTGCCATATTGAACCCACTTACAGATCAGTCACTTGTTGGATCCCATGCATATTTTCAAGAACGTGGGCAGCTTGCTATGGGACCACATCATAGAAAATGGAGACACTATAGGGGCACGAATGGATTTGAAGGAGGTAGTCAAGATGGAGGCGCTTTGGCCACAATCGAGTGCTAATGGTCGTGTGCACCTACCTCGTGCTCCTTGGGTTTTGTCTACTAAAGAAGAGCGCATTATGAAGTAAATAGTCAAGTCTATCTGCACTCCAATGGATATGATGCATTCTCTCATGTCTGCATTTTCTAAAGATGACTAATTATCAGGGCTAAAATCCCATGATTGGCATAAAATATATCAGCTTTGTACTACGAATGGATTATAAGTGGCTTGCGCATTTTGCTATTTTGAGTCTAATCATTGTTTATAATGCTTTCTCATTTTTGGTAGTTTGTACTACCGATCACGATCGCAGGATGTCTTACTTCAGAAATACGCGGGGCCATTTCTAGGTTGTCGACTTTAGTGCAATGGATCTCACATAAGGAGACTAAGACATCCTCTATTGAATCCGTGAGGCGGGAAGCAGTGGAGATGGTCTGTCTCTTTGAGAAATACTTGTCTACCAACATGCTCATGATACAAATCCACCTTCTTGTGCATCTTGTAGATGAAGTGGAGATTGTTGGGCCTGTCCATACGCAATGGATGTTCTTCTTGGAGCGCTTCATGAAAACCCTGAAAGGCTTTGTGCGACAACGAGCTCGGCCAAAAGGTAGCATGGCTAAACATTGGTTGGTGTCTGAGGTGCTAGTGCATATTTCACAATGGCTATCAACAGTGGATCCAAACAACATTATGCTATGGTCATTGAAAAAAAATGATAGACTAACCGGAGATGTGGTGGTTGGAAATGGGGTAGAAAAAAAAATGGATGCTACAATTGAAGAGAAAATGAATCACTTTTGTATGTTGCACCATGCTTCTATGGAGACATGGCTCGCCAAGTACCACCAAGCTAGGTAAGATTGAGAGGAAGCACGATCTGAATTTTGACGTAGTACACACCATCGACCGATTCGATATCCAGAGGGCATGGAGGAGATGCCGCAATTTATATCAATGCGATGGTTGCATGGAGCTTTGACTGCAGTGTCTTGCGAAGGGGCGGAGCTCTCAACCGAGGAGTGAGAATTCTCGAGGGAATGTAGTCCAAAGGTGATGCCGTGTTTAGGGTTTGTCGTATCTATATTTTATATGCAACAACTAATTGAGTATTTCAATGTATAGTACAAAATATATAGTGTAACATGGTCGCACAGATGGCATTTCTACGTGGAGCATATTGACAGAATGCGCTCCACAACAAACTATGGTATCATGGTAAGGTTCGAGCAAGAAAGTCGACGACGAGCAACGGATCCAAACACTGTTATAGATGAGATGGAGTATTTTGGGAACTTGTAAAGTATTGTTACAGTGGATTACTGTAGCTTCTCCATGATACTATTCGATGTGCAGTGGTTCAAAGTGGTACTTGAAGGAGCCGGAGCAATAGTTCGACAAGGTCCATTTGAATTTTTCAAAATAGATTCTGAAAAAAAATGGACGGATTTGCGTGACACCTTTATGTTGCTGGCCCATTATGAATAGGTGCATGAACTCATTTGTTTGTGAAGTGTATTACAATATGGTACATGTCACAATAGTTAAATCTCTCTTGTACGTGTTTTTGAATAGGTAATTTTCTATCCAAACCCCTGACAACCTCAATGGTAGTATGGTATACCTTCAGCTCCCCAAAGTGCGAGAGTATATGATCAAAGTGATGTTCCAAGTATAGATGAGGACAATATGCAAATAGAGGGGTTAATATTGCAAGGGGTGGAGGCCACTAAAAGCTTGGAGCATGTTGAGGAGCCAGCATCGGGTAACAATGATGGAAATATAGGAGTCCAAGAATTCTTTGAGAATGAGGTGGACTCATCCTTTTGTGGTGACATGTCTATCGACCTTCCAGTTTATGCCGAGTTGTGTCAGGAGATTGACATGGGACCATAGGATACTTCATACTTGGAGCATCCACTTACAAAATTCGTTGACTAATCGCTTATAAGGGTACATAATGTATGCATTTTAAGTAAGATCATTTTTTAAAGATTTATATTACCGTGCTTTGTATGATTTAAATTGATTATGCTAACATCATTTTTTGTCTTGCAGATGACTTTTGCGGATACTTAGATCATCAGGATGAGTCGAGGGATAAGCGATGAGGAGTTGCAGGATATCTTCATACGCATGTCTCCCAATCAGATGGCGAGATTCAGAGACATGGCAGAACAGGAGCTATCTTAGACATCGTCAAGCAGCTCTATTATATCTATTTCGGTGCAATCAAATGCTTCAGCTTCGAGCAGACAAGGTCCACGCTCTAGACTTGGGCCAGATGAAGGGAGTGCTTCAGGGTCAGGGGGATGCTGCAAAGTTACGGATGCAGTGAACCCGCAGTCGGCTCGGGATACAGGTGCTACTCCTCTCTCTCGTGGCGGTTCCAGAGAGTGTGACTTAGGTAGTTGCTATGGAGGCACGGATGCGGTGTCTCCGTCTCGTCATTCTGCTGGAGTTGCATCACCTCCGGGATTTGTCACACCTGTGGGGACGTCTACTCTAGTCACTCCGGCTTTTGCTCATCAACCATCCGCAGGTGGCACCCCTATGGGTGCTACTCCGATAGATACTACCCTGGTCAGTACACCAAATGTACAGGGGTCTCGTGGATATGCCCAGGAGCATGGTCGTAAGTGGGAGAGGACCTATCTTAGGCATACCCTAGAGGGGTATGCGTACCTTGTAGATGATAGGTCAGGAGCCATCATCATGAATGATGAGGGGAGGAGGGTGATGGCTCGCATGAGAGAGTTGTGCCAACAAGTATTTTGGCACGACATCTTGGATCATTGGAAAAACATACTGGAGGGGAGCAAGGACTACATAGTAGCATCCTTGCATGAGGAGTTTTTGGTACCAACCGCAGCAGATAGGTTTTTGACAAGGCTGGATGATGGAGTGTATGTGTGCATATATGTCACATAGACGATTGGGCATATGCAAGGCACTCAAGAGTGGGGCTACAAAGCTTGAGTGGCTACACACAGATGACTGGCGCCGACTGAGGGAGGAGGCTACAGATTCTCTAGGACGTTGGAGACAGTAGCGCGAGGCGACAAGAGCACAACTAGAGGCCAGAGTGGTCCATCATCTTGGGAGTGGCAGCCACAGGACATATCTGGAGGACTTTGTAAGTTTTTCTTTTGTTTTGCTTGCTTATTTTTTTGCAATATCCTTTGTATTGGCAATCGTGTTTCTAACAGTTAGTATTTTGTTTCCTTTGCAACACTCCATTACAAATCGCGATCGAGACTTGATATGTAGAGAGGCACAGTCTCATTGCATTGATCGACCGATTGTATGGACGCGGCGGCCCTGTAAGTCACTCATCTTTCTTGTCTGTAGTTATCATGATTAATTAGAATGCATTATTGTATGGTGGACTGATGTATAGTTGTTTCTTTCTTTGCAGAGTCCGTTTGATGCTCCTTTGCGGTGGGACGAGCTTTCGGATGGCGATGATCTATAGCTCGCCCTTGGATCCTTGGAGCTCACACACTCTTCCTTTTTTGTCACGTTGTCGTGATGTTATGAGGACATAGTGTGAAAAAGTATGGAATGCATCATCATCCAACTTCTCTATTGATCTAGAGAGTCAATGTGATCTGAGCCATTAGTACTAATGTGAGTTGCATGGATTATCCAAAAATACTAGAGTTTTGGATAATTTTAGCCTATATTTGATATTATTTATTGTAAAAATTTGAAAAAGTTAGAAAAAGCTTCTAGATTAGGATGGCATGCAAAAAGCTAGTTGCTTTTTCAGCCAGTTAGGAGATTTTTTATAAAAAAGATAGATTGATGAAATTGTGCACGTCGCGATCGCTGTAAACAGGCTGAAAACTGCAGATTGAACTGAAAGAAGAAGGAGTGATCTGGGAGATCCTGATCAGGTGTCCTTAGTTTTACCCTCCTTTCGGAGCCAACGGAGCCATCAGATTTGGGTTTCGGACAACAGAGAAAGTGCTGATTTTTCTGATCCACGTTTTTTGTCTACGAAGGAGCTCTAGGATAACTAATGCCTGAAGATTGTTTTTGAGTAGTGCAAAGATTCCAGATTCTTTCAATACATATTGATTCAATTCATTATGATTTTTTTTTGTCATGTTTACCACTTGGGTATTCTCTATCTTCTCTTCCATCTCCTATCTCTACTTCCTTCTACTTCTGATCCCCGGTGGATTCGACCCTTCAACAAAAACCCCTCCGACATTGGTGAACCCGACATGAAAGGTCGTCAGAAGAAGAAAAGACAAGATGAGAGAATCTTTGAATACATTCTTCAGTGATGTTTTGCAACAGTTGGTGCAAAATATGAATATGCTTATGCAGGTACAACAACAACAATAGGTGATGCAAGCTTCAGCTCAAACAGAAAGCATTGTAATGAATGCTTTGCAAGCAATTGAGCTTGAGGTGAAGTTATTCACTGGCAAGAATGTATTTGCATATGTACATACCTATGCTAAAAAGATGGAATTCTTTGGAGTAGCTCAATCTGCACGAGTAGGTACTTTGTACGTGTTATTGTTCATGAACTGAAAGCACGGATTACTGAATTATACTTGCAGGATACAGACGGGGTAGCCTTCTAGAAGACACTCAGGGAAGAATTTTACATTGAGGACACCAGTTTGATTACGTACAAGACTTTTCAAGAGTGGGTTATACAACCCAATAAGGGTCTTGTGGCTACTACAGAATTGTTAAGAGAATTTGAAAGTCGATTTGAGCAGTTGGATCTTGCAGAACAGCAAGCTCGCGCAAGTCAAAAAATTGAATTGTTTCTATAGGTAGTTAATCCTGAGCTTCAAGAGAAGCTTGATGATTTGCTAGAGGATCAGACTACAGAGACATGTTTGAAAACAGAGTGGAGACATGTCAAGGAAGCTATTATTGGACTTGTGAAGAAGCATAAAAGAAGAGAAAGATTGCATGTCTCTAGCTTGCCCACTGTTACAAGCAAGACAGTTGATGTATCCAGTAAGCCACCTACTTCTGTGGCTAGCCCTATGGCTGTACCTACTATTGTTCCCTCTGTTAGGGAAGATGTCTTGGATGAATTGGTCAAAGGGATGCGGGATCTTCAATTGAAGGTTGAAAAATTGGATGAAAAAGGACAAGAGGAAAGGGGACAAGTAGCAACCCCTAAGCCTGGAAAAAGATGTATGTGGTGTGACAGTTTACAGCACGAGAGAAAAGATTGTGCTGCCTATCAGGAGGCCTTGGCACAACAGCTTATCTTTTGGAAAGATGGCAAGATCCATGCACAAGAAACAAGATTTCCTCTTGCTATGAATTTTGGAAAGGGAGTTATGCAGAAGTTATTGGAAGACTTGGCTATTCGAAATGCTTATGCGGCAGTACATGCTTCTACTTTTGGTCTACAATTGGATAGAATGCATGGCCAAGTGATGGTTGGTCCAAAGGCTAAAATATGGACACATGATTTACTTGCAGCTGAAAAGAGAAAGGTCACTAATAGTGAAATGTCCCATGTAGGGTAAGACATTCGTGGCATAACTGGTTGGGAATCATTGGTAGATGCATATTCAGTGTATGCATATTTAGCAAAGGTACAAAACAGGAATGTACTTGTGGAAGAAAAACAAAAAAGAAATGAACATATTGCAGGGACATCTAAAAGAATGACAAGAAGAAGTGTGGATCAGCCTAAAGCTGCAAATCAGCCACCTCTCGAGCATGTTATGGAAGAGGTCAATCAGAAGAAAAAACAGGATAACAAACAAGAGGGCAAAAAGAAGGGCAAGCAGCCAGGATATAAGTTGCAATCTGACATTGAGACAGCCACAGATCTTAAGAAGGTTCTTGAAGAACGAATCTTAAACAGTCGGGTGGAATTTACCTTGGGAGAGGTGCTTGGCATTGCCAAGCAAGAATTTCATGATGAGATTATTGACATAATTAAAAGGAAGTGTCAGTTTCTTGGTGATGCCACTAGTGCATTACTGCAATTTGAAGAGAAAACTAGTTTGTTGGGTATTCGGGCTGAATATGAGCATGAAGTAAGTACTGGATTATCTATGCATGATGCTACTAATCAGTGGTGGACAGCATGTGGAAAAGAGAAGAAATTGGTTGAAAATGTATTTTTTTGTAGCAATATGCATGGTGGAGTAAGGCAAATGCAACAATATGGAGAAGAGACTCTAGGATTTATTCCTCACAGTCACTACACAAGAAATCATTGGGCTAGAGCTACCACTGAAACGATAGTGAAAATAGGGAAACATGAAACTCCTTGTGTTGCCTTACTTGACCATGGGTCTGAGATAAATATCATTGAGCGGGGATTGTATGAAAATGGTGCATGGCCTGTGGACACTAATCATGGTTGGCATATGAGGGCTGCAAATAATTCTTTAGGAGAGCTCTATGCTATATGTCCTAATGTAAAAGTGACAATTGGGGATGTATAAGAAGAGCAACACTTCTTTGTGCAAGATAATTCCTCATATGTAGTGATTTTGGGACAGCCCTATATTACAGGTGTGCATATGGAAAGAAAGGTGCTTGATGATGGTTCTACTTATGTAAGAGTCAGAAGCAAAGATGGGAGGAAAGCAATCCAATTTCTTACTGTTTGTGTTAATCATCCTAGAAATTGTGATATGCTTCGAGAGTCTCCTTTGGTTCCAAATGCAAGGGAATTCAAAGACCTGGATTTTCATTAAGCACTGTTGTAATGCAGGGCTACAGTAGTGCTCTTCAGAGGGTGTACTCGCCTCTTGATGAAATGAAGCATGTATTTACTATTGGTAATTCTCAATTTACAATAAACAATTCATGTTGGTTTAAGCCTATGGAAGCTATGTGCAGGGCTGAACGCATATCTATGAAACGGGCTATTAAGAAACTGAGATCATTGGGCCTGTTATGCTAAAAATGATGGCATTTTAGGCATCTTTTATGGGCTGAATATTACTGACACTATGGCTAAAATTTCAGCAACTATACATGCAAAAAATAAGGCTGAAAATAGAGTGTTGTCAGTATGTTCTTTGGATGTGTATGATGTTATAGCATTCTTTGCTCAGCAGGAAGGATTACAATGGGATGAAGCACTTGTGGAGACAAAGTATAAAATAGTTGACAAAAAGGTGAAACCAATTGCTTTGCCACTTCCATCAAAGAGTGAGCGTATGTATAAAAAGTTGTCAAGGCAGCCAAGCTTACAGGATCCTAAAGATATAGGTCATCAATTTACATTTGAAACATTACAGGAATTGAAAGTTGGTGCAGAAGGGTTTCTTTTGCGTGCTGAGAGAAACTGTCTTATGCAGATGTTGGCTAGACATGGGAAGGCATTTGCATTTCAACCAAGTTAAATAGGTTGTGTGGATCCAAATGTTGTCTCTCTTATGGTCATATTTACTGTGCCACATGTACCATGAAACTTGAGGCCTGTTCCAATGCCTAAAGCTTACTTGCCAAAGCTAATGGATTTGCTAAATGAAAAGATTCGCATGAAAATCTTGGAGCCTTCTTCAGCCCCGTACTCAAATCGTACGTTTACTATGCCCAAAAAGAATAGGGCTTTGAGATTTATTCAAGACATGCAACCGGTCAATAAAGTGACCATAAGAAATGTGGGTGCAAGTCCTGTGGTTGATGAATTTGCAGAGGCTTTTGCAGGCAGAGCAATCTATTCTTTGGGTGATCTTTACTCATGGTATGATCAGTTTCAACTTGCAATTGAAAGCAGGGATATCACAACCATGAAGACTCCTTTGGGGTTATTACAGATGTGCACTCTCCCACAGGGTGCAACAAACTCAATGGCACACATGACAAATGCTATGAATAGGGTACTCAAGGATTTTATACCACAATTGACTATGCCCTTCTTGGATGATGTTCCAATCAAAGGGTGTGCAGTGGATGAAAAGAATGAAGAGATAGATGCTCATGGATGTAGACAGTTTGTTGCAGATCATATTGTGGATTGTGAGAGGATTTTGACACGTCTAGAAGAGGTGCATTTAACTCTTTGGACAAAAGTCTGTCTTTGGAGTTGAAGAGGTTTTGATTGTTGGGCATATGTGTGGGCCTTATGGGTGAAGGCCATCACCAGCAAAAATAGATGGGATTGATAGAATGTGAGATGTATTCATGAATGCATCAGAGGTGCATAGATTCTTGGGTGCATGTGTGTTCTCTTTGATATGGATTCCTCACTTTGCACATGTAGCCGATGTTCTTTATCAACTTCTAAGGAAAGGTCAAAAATTTCATTGGGAAAGGAAGCATCAGAAAGCAAGGAAGAAATTGAAGCAATTCTTAAAATCCGCTCCTACATTGAGAAAGGCTGACTATTCACATGGAAAGCCTATCATTATTACTGTTGATACAAGTCTAGTCGGGATTGGATGGGCAATGGGGCAAGATGATGAGAAAGGACAAAGATATGCAATTCGCTTTGGTGCAAAAGTATTGATTGAATGACAGAGAAGATATCCACATGTAAAAAGAGAATTATGGGGAATTGTGACAGCCCTTAAATGTGATAAGGAGTATTTTATGGGTGCTGATGTAGTCATTGAGATTGATTGCTTGCCAGTATTGGGTATGATTACTAGTTGTGCTACTCGGGACATTGCTATGCTCCGGTGGATTGCATACATCAAATCTTTGAACCCTGAATTTCAACATATTGCAGGAAGAGATAACCCAGTGGCATACATGTTATCTCGAGCATGTTATGAGAATGAAGATGGGATGATGGATGAGGAGGAAGAAAATGACTTTCTTATGGCTAAAAATGATGTTGCAAGAGTGAATTTAATAATATAAGGTGTTGCTACAACATTAACAGAAGCTTGGACAACAAAGAGAAGACACTTTAGATGTTTTGCATCTTGTGTAGAAGTGTTTTTGGAAGACAAATATGCAGGAGAGTGGCTGAGAATTGGTCGATATCTCAGTACATTAACAAAGAGAGATGAATGGTCAGATGAGGAGTTTAAGAAGATCAAGAGGAAAGCCTATGTATTTTTCTTAAAAGATGGATACTTATGGAAACATGCTAAAAAGAAACAAGGTATGCCATTGCGAGTTTTGGGTGACAGAGCTTCACAAGTAAAAATAATGCAAGAATTTCATGAAAGCTTGTGGGCTGGTCATAGAGGTATTTGGGGTACTTTTACAAAGATCAAAGAAAGATATTGGTGGCAGGGTATGTATAAGGATATTGACTCACTTTGTGGAAACATGTACGACATGTCAAATGTATTCAACTGTGAGACATCGGGATGGATTGCAACCCATATATCCATTGTCTCTTCATTTTAAGTGGGTGGTGGATTTGGTCACAATGCCTACAAGTCTTTGGCAAATGAGGTATCTTGTGCTTGCTCGTGAAGACTTGACTAATCAAGTGGAAGGGAGAGCCCTATGTACTAAGATGACAAATGCAGTATGTACTTTTCTCTTAGAAGATATCTTTTGTCGATATGGCTGTGTGGGAAAAATTACAGCAGATAGGGATGAGTTGGATGCAGATGAACCTCATGATTTCTTTGCACGATTGGGGATAAAGCTTACTTTAACTTCAGCCTATAACCCTGAAGGAAATGGAAAAAGTGAAAGAGGTCATCCACCTATTGTGAAGGCATTGGCAAAAGCATGTGGAGAGAAGGTAAAGGAGTGGCCACAATTGCTCCCTTATGCTTTGTGGGCTGACAGAACAACTCATAGTGCTGTTACAGGATATATGCCTGCAGAATTAATGTATGGTCAAAAACCTATCATGCCAATAGAAGAAATGACTGTCACATGGAGTGTATTACCGTGGGAGGAGGAGTTGAATCGAGAGGAGTTGTTGGCCTTACACATTAGACAGTTGGAAAGAAAGTCAGAAGACATAGAGACAGCAATTGCAAAGTTAAGGGCAACAAGGATAGAGAACAAGAAACGGTTTGACAAAAGACATAGACTGAGACCAAGAACCATACAAGATGGGGATTGGGTATTGGTTTATGATAGCAATTTAGATAACCAACATAGTGCCATGCGTAAAGTTTCCAAAAGATGGTTTGGACCCTATGTGGTAAGACAAGTGTTTGATAATGCTACTTATGCATTAAATGAGCTGGATGGGACAGCCATAAAACTTCCAGTAGCAAGGAAAAGAATCAAATTATTCAAAAGGCGAGAATCTACTGCCTATGAGTTGCCAGAATTGGAAGAAAATAGTGGCCATGATATAGGGGCTAGCTAGAAAGATATGGAAGATGAAGAATTAAAGGATATGGTTGTAGAGGATGAGGAGGACTCAGAATCCAGTGACAACTAGGCTTTTGGCACATACCGGAGGATGTGCAGGTTCAGAGGGGGTGGATGTCGTGATGTTATGAGGACACAGTGTGAAAAAGTATGGAATGCATCATCATCCGACTTCTCTATTGATCTAGAGAGTCAATGTGATATGAGCCATTAGTACTAGTGTGAGTTGCATGGATTATCCAAAAATACTAGATTTTTGGATAATTTTAGCCTATATTTGATATTATTTATTGTAAAAATCCAAAAAAGTTAGAAAAAGCTTCTAGATTAGGATGGCATGCAAAAAGCTAGTTGCTTTTTCAGCCAATTAGGATATTTTTCATAAAAAAGACAGATTGACGAAATCGTGCGCATCGCGATTGTTGTAAATAGGCTGAAAACTATAAATTGAACTGAAAGAAGAAGAAGGAGTGATCTGGGAGATCCGTGATCAGGTGTCCTAGGGTTTTACCCCCCTTTCGGACCCAACGAAGCCATCAGATTTGGATTCCGAATAGCAGAGAAAGAGCTGATTTTTTTGATCCACGTTTTTGGTCTACGAAGTGTTGGAAAGTGCAAGGAAGACGAGAGATGAAAGGAAGAGATAAGAGAAGAGAGATATGAGACACTGGAAGTGGAACCCCAGAAGTGTGTCAACTGAGCACACATTATAGGAATATATAGAGGGGACCTGGGGTGCTATATATAGACAAACTATATATAGCTAACAAGGAAACAGTGTGTTTCAAAAGTTGGATCGACAGAGACTACTCGAGTTGGTGATGCATCTCGGGCGTATTTGTGCGCTCTGATACCATGTTGGAAACTGTGAGGAAGACGAGAGACGAAAGGAAGAGAGGAGAGAAGAGAGATATGAGACACCGGAAGTGGAACCCCAGAAGTGTGTCAACTGAGCACACATGATAGGAATATATAGAGGGGACCTCGGGTGCTATATATAGACAGACTATATATAGCTAACACGAAGGAGCTCCAAGATAACTAATGCATGGAGATTGCTTTTGAGTAGTGCAAAGATTCCAGGTTTGTTCAATACATATTGATTCAATTCATTGTGATTTGTTTTTGTCATGTTTACCACTTGGGTATTCTCTATCTTCTCTTCCATCTCCTATCTCTACTTCCTTCTACTTCTCATCCTCAGTGGATTCGACCTTTCGACAAAAACCCCTCAGACAATGTGATCTGTGTAGACATTTTCTATGTACTAGTGATATCTTGCCATGATTGTACCAGTCGCTTTCATTATGCAATCATGTATTTATTTCATGTATCAGTGTTATGATTTAAGTACACTTTGTATTTATTTACACGAGCATTGTACACAGTGTAGAAACTATTTTGTATGGCTCAAATAAAGCACATAGTGCTATATGTGGCAGGGTAGCTTGCCACAAAAAAACAATTTCCCTATTACCATCGCTATTAGCATCGTAAATTTATTGCACGCATCATTATTGGCATCGTTATTAGCTTCGCAAAGCGTCATTATTAGCATTGCTATTTGCGTCGGGTTTGTGACGCTGATACCGACGCAAATAGTGACGTTGATAACGATGCTAATACCGACTGTTCTATGGTGTCGCCAATAACGATGCTTTTTGCAATGACGGGGAAAATTTTCTTTATTTACATTTTCGTCACTTTTAACATCGGTATAAGGCCTATATCTTGTAGTGGACGTCTCTTACTTTCACACATGGAAGCGTATGCTTGTATGAAAAACCAAAAAAACAATGGATTATTTTAAGCAACAAAAGTTTGCAAGCTTGTGAAGGCTTGAAGTGCATAAACCAAGATGGTTCCTTCCATCTTATGTACCTTCTGAAGTTTGTTCTTTAAAATTTCCCATTTTGTTTGGATTTACATAAGCATATCATGGCAACATGGAAACACCTCTTAGTTCATTTTAAGGCGAAAAATTTAGGAGGGAAAACCCTCTCAATTCATTTTAAGTCACAAATGAAAGGAAGATCAACAACTTCCTCGATAACTCAAGTACAAGCTTAAGATCACTCAAGTTTATAATTCCAAAGCTCTGACCAACAACTATAAGAAGGAGAGAAGTCATTGAACAAAGGAAGCAGGAGGAGAGAAAGGATTGGAATGAAGAAGGAACTTCAATGTGTAATTCTTACTTCCCTATTAGAATCTATCATCCTTCATGATGAGATATTTTTTTCCAAGGCTCTATAAGAAGCCTAAGAAGAACAAATAGAAATACAAGAAAGATTTTAGCCTCCTCATAAGGGATATTTCCATAACTCATTAGAGAAAAGAATCAACAAGAGGTAGAGATGTGATTATTGAGAGGCTATCATTACAATATGTACAATAATAGTGAAAAAAACTAGTAACAAAAAAATTTACCAGCATAGCAATAGAGAGTTGCCAAGTTGTGCAAAATATGGCATAGCTAGGGAAGCTTTGAATTCTTTTCAAAGTTCTCTTCTTATTTTACCTTTAAAGTTTAGCATTTGTGAAGGTTAACTCTTATATAAGTGATCCCTTTCTTTTATATGGGCATTGTGGAAGCATCTATTTTTCTAGTAAACAAGTAAGGTTATCAAATTCCTTCTCAAGGGAATATAAGAACACTATCTTCCTAGTTGTTGGTGTAGCCTTTCAAGGTTGATGTAATAAAGTAAAAATTCCTTAGCCAATATTTAGCCTACTAGAGTTAAGTATAAAAGGCTAAGATGTAATTTGTCTAGGATCTGTTTGCCTATTCCAACATTTCATGTTTGAGGTTTCAACCTCCCACCATATAAGATGGTGCATACCATGCTACAGCCTCTCATAAACTAATTCTCAACCATTAATGGTAACATGATTTCAGCCCTAGCCACCTTGGATTTTTTGGCAATTTAGCATATTTTCTTGTATTTCCAATTTTATAGTTTTTTGTGGGAATAATCTTATTTATGTTGGTATCAGAGCAAATCTTTGATCCAAAGGGAAGGTTGTTTTCATGGTGGATTTGGTTACAATACTAGGCACAAGGTAATTGGAGGACAAGAATTAGTCAGAGGACTTGACATAATTAAAATCATGACAAGTTAAGGTTCTTCCTAGCAAGTCCAAACTAATTTTGTGAATTTTGAAGAAGGTCTGAAGAAAAAGTGGTAGGTTCAAGGTTATTTTAGTGGATCTTGATCAATATGGAGTCCATTTTCAATGTTCTCAGACTTAATTTGAGTGTAAATGGGATTTGGAAGAGTTAAACTAGAGTTACTTTTTTAAGTTGGCTTCTCTTTCCTCTTTTCAAGCTTTTTTGTGAGAGCTTCCATGGAGATCTCTTCTGCTGCCTCTTTCCCATGATCTCTATTTTTCATGTGAACTACTGAGCATTATTGTATGGGTCCTAAGCAAGCTATAGAGTACCTATATGCTTCATCTTCAACTCATTTTCATTAGGTGATATAAGAGGATGTAGTTGCACAATTTGTGATGATTGTTACCAACCTCTTCTCCTTTGAAATCAGGAAATATTAGCATGTAGAAGCTATCTCTTCATTTACTTTATCAATTGAAGCTCTAACATGTTGAAATATCAAAGTGGGAAGCATGAGAGTGTGCACAAGAGGGAGAGAGAGAGCTCAAGTACAAGAAGAAGATCTTGCTTAGTGAGTTGTTCACAAGTACAACTAGTACACTCTCCTCTTCATTGAGAGTGACCTTTATGCTATTTATATAGCCTCTAGATGGCTAAGGTTAGGGTTTCTCCCTACCCTCTAGTTCATTCACACCTAGCTACCCTTATCCACCCTTGCTTACATAGGGTTCACATGCTTATCTCTCAATACCCCCGCCCCGCCCCCCCCCCCCCCCCCTCAATGCTAGAGTGGCATTGGACTATAAGAGATGTTAATGCTCCCCCCCCCCAAAAAAAAAAAGTGGGATGCCTTTATAAATCAGGCTACAAGAGTGCTTATAGGTAGAGGATTTATAGATCATTAGGTGGGCTGGAGACAAAGTTGGCCTCCAATGCTTTTCGTACTTTAGGAATGGTAGGACATTTACTGGTAATAAGCCCTATCTTCTTACATTTGATGTGCTTCATTTTGTTAGCATATATTTTCCAATAGTTGCTACTGAGATGTCCCTTTTTGTGGCAGAAGGAGTATTTAGTGGATACAGTATGAACCAAGGCTTGGTCACAAACTATTGAAGTGGATACCTGACTAGTGCTACCTTCTTTCTTTTTTCTTTTCTCCTCATCTAAACAAGACTGGATGGTGCTTTTCAAAGTTGGATTAGGGATATTTGTAAGAGTAGTTATAAGGGTTGGAAATACCTTCTTTACAATCTTCAAGAGAATTGCAATGGCATCTTCATCATGAATTGGAGCTTGAACTAAGGCTAGCTATGCCATGAGCCCTTTCATGTGAGAAATGAACTTACCTAGGTCTTCTCCTTGTTTATACTCCTCCAGACTAAAAAGTTCGATCTTAAGGAAAATTTTAGAGCTCTTTCTTGTAGCACCATGAATCTTTTCAAGCTCATCCCATTTCTCCTTTTACCAATGGAGAGTTGATCAATGTGATGGATTACTGATTCATCTAGATGAAGCATGATTATGGCTTGGGATCTTTCATCATCTTCTACATCAACTAGGTTTCATGGATCAATAATATTAGTCCCTTTGATGAAGGGCCAGTAGCCCCATTCCATCATTTTATACTTCACTAGTACTTGCAATGGATGAAAATCTTTTCCATCAAACTTATAGATTTGAGTTCTAACATCAACACATAAGCCATGTCCATGATAGGAAGGTCTTACAGATTACTCTGGGCAATGGCAGTGTGTAGACCTTTACACAATGGCCAATAAGTGCAAACCAAGTGAAGGAAATGATCTATGTGTTCATAGATGCCACATAGCCTTACAACTGTGTAGACTTAAAACTGCAAGGATGAGAAAGGTTGAAAGTCATACATATGGAGTACTTCAAAATAAGACTTTGGTGGTCCTTTCCTTTGGACAACCCTTTGTTTAGGTTTGATTGTCTTCTTGGGCTTTAATGAAGTGAACTTGGATTGAACTTCTAGCTCCTCCCAATCTTGTGATCTAGTGGATGAGTGTTTGGTTGAACAAGGTCAATTGAGAACTTCAATACTTGTAGAGGAGTCCGAGGAGATTTCAATTACATCCATATTTCTATTTTATCATGAAAGAGTAGCAACAAATGACAACTAACTACATTTTAGTGCTAAGAAGCACTCATCTCAAAGTTATGACCACTTGAGATGTTAAATATCCATCTTGGAAAGCTTAATGATGCCCATCAAATGAAGAATCATCATTGAAATGAAAACCACAAGTCATTAACTAACTCTTGAGGCCATGACTCAGTGATTAAAATCATTGTTGATGACAGTAAAAGATGAAAAAAGCAAGAAAGTCAAGCTTTCAAGCTTGTGGCTGTGGCTACTAGCAAGATACCTAGTTAGGGTTTTTTTTTTGCGTGAGCAATAGCGATGGAATTTTGCATAACCCTCTTAGGTGGAGATAGATCACTTGGGGGGCTAAGAAAGCCCTATGGTAGCTTGGATGATTGTGCCCTCAGTAGGCTGCGCCCTTGAGCTAAACTGATCTAAGTGAAATCTACGCGAGATTCACAAATGCTAGCAATGGTGTCCTCCTGGCTACCCAATGTTGAGGTTTCTTGTGGCATTCTAAAGAATTCTAATCTAGAAAGTAACTCTCTAAAAGAAATCAATGCAAAATATGCTCTCTTTTGTTCACCCAAGGTCCTCACTGACAGGTGGTCAAGGCTAGCTATGATGGAGAAGAAGGTAAGTAAAGTGAGAAAAATGAGATCTTATTATGCACTTAGCTTAGGATGTAGCTGGAGGAAGCTTGTTGGATCAGAGAGGGCTCAAATTCCATGTTGAAATATTAGAGTGAGAGCATGAGAGTGTGCACAAGATGGAGAGAGAGCTCAAGTACAAGAAGAAGATTTGCGGCTTAGTGAGTTGTTCACAAGTACAACTAGTACACTCTCCTCTTCATTGACAGTGACCTTTAGGCTCTTTATATAGCCTCTGGATGGCTGGGGTTAGGGTTTCCCCCTATCCTCCAGTTCATTCACATTTAGCTACCCTTATCCACCCTTTCATACATAGGGTTCACATGCCTATCTCTTAACACAACATGGAGTCCTTATCATCTCTTACTTTGATTATTCACTCTTCTTGAACCTTTGAGCTCTCATCAAAACCCTAGCTATAGCAGAAGTTTGGCAACATGAAAATTTCAAAGTTTTATTGAAGAATTGAGTCTATTTTGGTGCCTTTTAGCTTCAAGAAGTGAAAGGCAAGCATCTACAATTGACATTGGGCCTACATTATTGGAGCTTGATAGCAATATTGAAAGCATTATCTTCATTTCAAATTGGGGAAAAATAGGGCAACCATCAATTTTCATCAAATTTTTCTTGGTTGAAGCTTCAAACCATGGGGATTTTGTTGTCTACAACTAGGGGAAGGTTAGAATGAAGCTATTGTATCAAGGTTTGTCTTACATTAAAGCATTCCATCAAGGATTTGCTTACATTGAATAATTCCATCAAGATTGATGGTACTTTTGTCCCCTTGAATATGGAAATTTATAGAAATTCTTGGATTTCTTGATTTTATCAAGAATAAGGATTCTTCAAGGATTAAAGGACCTCCTCCAACAATCATTGTGAACTTCTACTCAAGCATGGGATTCTCTTGATTCATTGGAGCACTCTTTGTAATTTGATGAAGTTACATGGAAGCAATCATCATGGGACTAATTTCTTCTTGAAGTTGACCTTATGTTCTTCAATCTTGGTCCATTCGATAATGGATTGTGTTGAGATTTTATTGGTTGTGATCATCTACTACTCTTCATCAACATTAAGAGGTAATCCCATTACTTTTAGCTAAATCTCTCTTTCCATCTTGTTGTTGAACCAGTCCTACTACTGATAAAGAGAGATTGAATGTAATAGATCCTCTGAAATTACTATTGAGAGCATGTAAAATTCAACCTAGGGTTGATCGTGATTGCTCTATGATTTCCTTTTTCTGACCATTCATAAATTGATACCAAATTGATTACAAAGTTCTATTCACTACCTATCTAAATTGGAATTTGATTAGATGATTGAACATGATGTTATAAGACTCAAATAATGATGAAAATGGTAAGTGGGATATTTGTAAAATCCGTGAGTCATTGTAAAAGAATAATGTCCTATCCTTAGTCCTTTCAATTCATTCATTTTCTAATTCTCCTCTTGCATTTCATTAAAGAATCCAAAGACTTTTTTAGTCAATGCATAGCATCCTTGTTTGATTAGATAATAGCATGTACTTTCCATGTTGATTCCTGTGAGGAAAAAGTAAATTATAGGTGAGTCAAGAGGACAATAGTGAGGTGATCCTCCCTTTTTTATTATGACCCCAAACGAGTGCATAGGCCAGCTTGAGGTGGAACTTTGCACACCCCTCGTCTTAAAGCCCATGCAATTTTCAAGTTTAAGCATAGGTGCATGCCCATTGATAGAGCTTGACAGTGATACACCTATTTTCAGCCCAATTCAAAGAGCTGCAAGTGGTTGAAGTTCCATTGGAGCAAATATTGGAAGAGGTGCAAGGCATCTCATGTTCTCTAGATACCTATAGGTGGTCACAATTTCCACACATTTATACACCAAGTACCCACCATTTCATAGGTCCTTCTTGATCCCTATAGGTGTCCCATAACCCTCTCTAGGTCCCTACAAGGGTTCATAGGATTTATTCTCACATAGGGAACTCCGAGAGGTTCAAATAGAGCACTTACAGGTTGTGGATAGGGTACATGAAACTTTTGTTTAGCACTAAAGATCCTATTATAGAAAATTCTATATTGATTCATATTGAGAACTTGATAGATTCATACAAAGAGTCCTTAGCTCCATTTTTAATTAAATTTTTTATCAATCCAATATTGGAAGCTCAAGTTATTGTAGATCTACTAATAGTAGGTACAATGAAACATCACCTAGACAACATATAGGGTAACATTATTTATCGCTATTCCACCTGTGTCCTTCAACCCAATAAGAATTTTTTTAATAAAATCATAATCTTTCTATTGAGCTATTAAGAATTAGGATTGGAGCTATATTCTTGGAGAAACAAGGGATTTATTTACAAATGCTCTACTACTTTAGCATTGTCTCCAATGGCCAGGAATAAGAAGAAAGACCCTATTACAGAAGAAATGAATGATGGTGTTAGAAACTTTCAAGAAGATTAACATTACACAAATGAATCCAATAATTTTGAGCAAATAGATAAAGACTTAAGCATTGGAATGATTACACCACACATCAAGAAATGGAGGATACACATAAAGTATATGTAGTCAATGACTACTTGTTATTGTCTAAAGAGTCGGGGTATATGAATGATAGTAATTCCAATGATTCGAACATATTGAATGAAGTTTTAATACATATGAATCAAGTTTTGTTGCAAGGAATAGCACAAGTAAATAAGGGTATCACTTATCTCCAACAAGAAAGCAACAAATCTTTATTTCAAGAACTCATTTTAGCCATAAGAGAAATCAGTAGTAGCAAACAACAAAGGGAATGCTCAACCTATTGAAGACCCACATGTAGTCACTCTCATTGACAATTTATCCCATCCAAACAAAGAAAGTTCTCATCCAGTTATGCATAATTTTGAAAGAGGTGAACCGTGAAGGATGAGGGGTAACTACCATTCTTCACAAATTCATGGTAATCATACCATAAGGCCTCAGTTCAACAATCCAAAATATGGTCTTAGACATGAAGGGGAACTAGATAATAATAGATGGGATGATAATTATCATGGATGAAACCCCTTTTACAAGTCTTTTTACCACCAACCCTCTAATGTGCAAAAAGAAAATGCATTTGATAATCAGGTTCATGAAGGTGGAAGGAATGATGGGAGAAGATCGCGGCCCATGATCTCTCAAATAGAGCATGGTTCAAATGATCAACCCTCATCTCATTGTTTTGGGCAGCCTACTTTTAGGCAACACTCTTGAAATAAAGATTCATGGAAGCAACATACTTATGGATAGCCATCTTACAATGAAAAGGAGTATAAGGAAAATATCAACATCGCTATTTTCAAGGGGGATAATAATTCACCTTTGGAATGGAAGGAATGGATTAACAAGCTTGAATTGTACTTCACCCTTTATCCTCGAAATGATGATGCCAAGATTTATTTTGCAGCTCTTCACCCTGAAGGTTACACACATACTTGGTGATGATACATGTGCAAGATTGGACAAGACTTTCTCATTTGGAGGAGTTCAAGCAAGTAATGATTGATGTTTTTGTTTCCCCTTTCAAAAAAAAAAAGGCTTCAAAGAAAATGGTATGCATGTGCTCAAAGAGGAATATCCATTAGAGACTACTCAAATACCTGCTTGAATATCTCTATGTATGTTGAAGGCATTTCAAATTTTGCTAAGCTGAATAAATATATTTCTAGTCTTGACTCTACCTTATCATCAAAGGTGGGAGGTCAACAACCAAAAACCTTGCATGAGGCCATATAATTGACTGAAAGATGTTCTTTGAAGTACAAGAGAGATGCAATGAATTTCCAACAAAGAAGTTTGGGCAATAACTTTTCCAACCATCCTACAAAATATGGGCAAGTTCTCAACCAGACAAGAGACACTTTCAAGCAAGAAAACACAGGTTATAATAGTCATAATAGTTATAATAGCAAATTGCTAACTTTTCCTACTATTTATGCCTCAAAATAGGGTGAAAATTATGCACAAAACCAAGGGTAGAATTTGAAAAATGTGGTTGAGACAAAAGGTAAATTTTCAAGGCCTGAGAGTGCTTCTAGTTTGTCCCAAAATAGTCCTAATAGCAACTTCCTTCCTAATGATAAGCTTAGGGAAGTGCATGCCAAAGAATTATATTTTAAATGTGGGGAAAAGTGGTCTCAAAACCAAGAAAAAGTACAAAGCCAAAAATTCTAAAATCAATATGGTAATCACTTAAGATATGGAAGTTGAAGAAGAAGAGGAACGAAAGGGCAATTTACTGCATGCTGATACTTATCTAATGGTGGAAGAAATTCATGAAGAAGAGGATGTCACTAGTGAAGAATTTTATGATCCTATGGATGGGTTTCCATTTTATTTTGGTGGCACCAATGATTATTATTCTTCCTTGTGCACTATTTCATGTGATGCATAGATAGGATGCAAAGAGGATAATTCACTCACTAAGTAGTTAACCATCTTGTTGTAGTAAATTTTTGTGTCAAAATTAATTGCTTTATCTTCATCAAAATTCGTTTTTGATGGCATGGGTGAAAACTATATATTATCCTCTACATTTCTATAGCTCAGACATGAAAATTGGACACTTCTATATCAAGATATGGCCAAATTTCTACTCCAGCTTGTTTTGGACAACCTATACCAATTTGTTCCACTTACATGGTCCTTCTTCATCGACTTATTTGGTCTTCTTCAATAGGGAGTTTTATTTTAGCATGACTTAATCTATTTCAATCTATTCTTGTATTCATCCTTATATCTTCTCCTAAATTCAGCTTTTGAGGACAAAACTCTTCTAGGTCGGGATGGCTTATAATAAAGTAAAAATGTCTTAGCTAATATTTAGCCTACTAGGGTTAAGTATAAAAGGCTAAGATGTCATATTCCAATTATATTTTTGCTTATTCTAACATTTCATGTTTGAGGTTTCAACCTCCCACCATCTAAGAGGGTGCATAATCTTGGCCACCATGGCATTGGGGTGCATACCATGGTACAACCTCTCATCAATTTATTCTCAACCATTAATGGTAACATGATTTCAGCCTAGCCACCTTGGCTATGGTTTCTTGCAATTTAGTCTATTTTCTTATATTCCCAGTTTTATAGTTTGCTACGAGAATTAGCTTCTTTACAATTAATCAAGATTTTCTTCCCCATTGATCAATTTTCTCAAACAAAAAGTCTCTTTTATATTGGTTAGCCTTGAAAGACTTGTCTCTAGTATCCTTCTTGTATTGATGCATGAACTAATGGCTTTTGAGTTGTGGGGATTGTGTATAGTTTAAGTTGTATTTTAGAAGTTTTGAAAAGACGGTAGTGCTACTCATAATGTCTAAGTGGAAAAGATGAGGAATTTGCTTGTTGAAACATGACTCTTGAACGGATTACTCTATTGAATCAAGTTTTTCCTTATCATTTATGTAGTGCCAAGAATTAAGAATGACACGAGCTCTTTTACAAGAGGAAGTTTCTTGCAAGGTATTATGACTTGATTTTCATGGTTTTGATATTGTGTTTCTTGTGCTTGGTGTTCTTGGTGGGTGTTTGTGATGCTTAACTTGATGTAGAATTGAAATCGATTACAAGGATTTCGTTCCTTGATTTGCTTGAGCATAGGAAGAAGGATTGGGTTTTGAACTAACATCAATTGCATGTTTTTTTTGGATTTTTGCTTCAAAATTATTGTCACTCTTACATGTTTGTTATCCTAGCATATCTTCCATTCTCAAGGTTTGATTCACTAATACATTGACTACTTGAGCCTTATTAGAGAGAGAAGTTCTTTGCATTTTGAGTTTCTTTGCATAAGTAATTGATGCTATTCTAGTTTTAGAATGTCAAAGAATCTTGTCTTGATTGTAGAATGTTTTGTTTGTCTTGAATATTAAGTTGTGGAAGAGGATTTCTTTTGAGCATACTTCAAAAACACTATCTTGAGTTATCAAAGGCATCTTTTCTTTCAAGAATCCTCATTCTTAAGTCACTCATAAAACTTTTTGTTGGTTATCATGCCCCTTGACCAAAGATTTAATCCCACAAGTGCTCCTTGGTTTTATTTCCTCAAGTTGTGCTTGGGGTTTTTTTATTTTACTCCTCACATGGCAATGGTATCTAGAATGGATTCCAATATATAGTTTGTATTTAATATATTAATTTATTAATTTAGGATAGATTTCCTATTGATTTGTTATTCTAATTATGTTTGTAGCAACACAAGTTAAGCTATGGATGTGTACTATTCCTCCCCCAAGGCTAGTCATGTCCTTCACTAAGGGATTGTTTTGTCTACTCCAGATAAGGCTCTCCATAGGGACTTGATGCTAGCTAAGAGGTAACAAGGATTCTAGAGGGAATCTAGATATAAATTCCTTAGGCATCTAGGATTAGTCTAACCCATGGAAACCTCGGATAAATCTTCTAGAAGGCATTGACACTAGGTAAGGATGAATTGGTGGTTCTCATGTTTGGGTGGAGTCATATACATGGACTACTAAATTGATGTAACTCCACAAGATTACCTAGCTTGGAATAAAATATTTATTTTTTAAAGTATTGTTCTTTATTTTTTTTCATGTGTGTGACTAAGTTGTAGGAAGGAACCTTATTCATAATGGATTAAGGAAACCATTTTTATGTGTTAAAATAAATGTTGTAGGTAATTAGATAACTAAGAAAACCCACCATAAAAGGGAAGTTCCTCAAAAGATTCATCCTGTGGGTAGTAGGGTGGTCTTACATAGCCAAGAGGTTTTTCTCAGAAGCAATAGATTATGAGAATTTTAGAAAGGATCAAACACAGACTATCATAGGAAATTGTCATAGATCCCAACCTTATGTCATTTTAGAGGGCTGAGGTGAAACTTTTGCTTATGGATAGAGGGGTTGACATGTTAGTTCCCCCTTGTCCCTCACTCTCTATAAAACAAGTAAGACATGGGTGTATTTTGGTTCGGCATTTATTGAAACTTGAACATAACCTGCAAGAAAATTTGTGCACTCTGTAAGGGGTGTGTCTGCCTCTCCGTGTAGTGTGTGGTGGGGCAGTGGCAGTGGAGCTGGGAGAAGGGTCTAACCCTTGGGACATTCCCCTTGTCCCTCACTCTCTATAAAACAAGTAAGACATGGGTGTATTTTGGTTCGGCATTTATTGAAACTTGAACATAACCTGCAAGAAAATTTGTGCACTCTGTAAGGGGTGTGTCTGCCTCTCCATGTAGTGTGTGGTGGGGCAGTGGCAGTGGAGCTGGGAGAAGGGTCTAACCCTTGGTAATGTCCCACACTTGAGGACCCAGTTCGTGCATTGTTGGAGGTGCGGTGCAAGTCTTAGGGTGACAGGTCTGAAAGTCCCGCCCTTGATGTGCCCTAAGTGTGAAGTGGGGAGGGGGCTAGGGAAGACCCTAGATGCAATGACTGTGGTGCACTTCTCTCTCTCTCTCTTTTTTTTTTTAAGATAACCCGGCCTAATTGTCTTCATCGGAATGAGGAGGGGAAGGGGGTCGGATAGATTTTCTCAAAAATTGGTGATTCTGCATGCAATCTTTCAAATTCATGCGAACATGAAGAGAAGTGGTGGAGAGGAAAGGGTGATTGCACCCAGTGAATTGGATGTCGTTCATATCTTCTAGGAGGGCTAGGCAAAAAGAGGGAAGGAGACTAGCCCTCATCATAAGACGAGCCATGGCACAGTTGTCTATAGCGTTAGGGTCAAAGAATAAGGGAGGTAGGCTGCGCTCTTGTGGAGTCGGGTCCTGCTTAAGGAGTAGCCTAAGTAACCTAAGATAATTACAAGTTGTTACAAAAGCGGGGTTAGGACATGAGGAGAAATCCGCAAGAAAGCACGTCATAGACTCATCTAGGCTTTTGCCAGTAAAGAGAAGGGCATGCTCAAAGGATCCTACAATGGAGTTATAAATAATAGGGAAGTCATACCGCCTGTGGAGGGTGGCATCAAAATCCACCCCTACCCTTCGAGGGTACGCCATGTAGGTAGGGTTGTTCCGCTCGAATGGAAGGGTGTTACGAACTGCCATCCAGGTGAGCATGCTGATGTTGCATACTCGCCTCCTCCACAAGGGTTGGCTTTTGTAGTCCCTGTACAGTGTGCGGGACTTCAAAAACTTTATTTTGCAAGTAGTCGGTCGCTTCTGTGCCCCAAGAGGTCGGGGTCTTTCCTCGCTCTCTTCTAGCCATCTTTGCCCCAACCGGCCCCGACCGTGATTTCCTCGTCCATCACCTTGAGCGGAAGGACCCTCTGCAAACTGTTAGGTAGGAGGAAGCTAAAGGTGAATGGATCCTTTCCTTGTTCCTGTATCTCCCACAACACTAGTTCTGTGTGGAATCCTACGGGAAGATCATCAGGGCACGGTGGGAGAGGTGCGGACGGTAGCACAGCTGGTTTGGCTCTCAGCTTTTTCCTAGCTTCCTCTACCAGCTTTTTGCGTCTTTCCCTAGAGGCAGCTGTTATTTTTGCAAATGGGTCCTCTTGTGGTGGCTCTTGAGACTGTGGCGAGGGGGGTTGTGGGACTACATCCTCCCTGAATCGATTCATGTTGATTTCTAGTTCTACTTCCTCCCCTTGCCATTCTGCATGTGCTGCTTCTTCCTCGAATCCGAGGGCATCGATTTCCTGGGGGGTTAGACCGGCCAGCAATAGGTATTTTCATTGCTCATCCAAGCTCAGTCTAACCTCCACAAGTAAGGGTGGCATTTGTAGTCCAGCGTGTAAGGCTCTTCATGCCATGCCGAGCTTTCTCTGCGTCACCTCCAATGGCTCTCCTTGCGCTGCGTGGGTGGCATCTTGGATGGTGTCGAGGAAGGCATTCTGTTGAGTGCTAAAGGCCACTTGGGCTGCTTCTGCCTTGCTCTTTGCGATGATTTTCTCCTTCTTTGCCAGAGAAAGGCACCGCGCCAGTGTCTTCACCCTCTTTTCATTGTACACAGCCCACTCTTCTGCTCTTTTGTTCATCACTTCCCAGCTTTCTCCTTGCTTTAGGGTTAGCATCATGAGTTTCTGCTCATAGTCTTCCAATTCCCTGACTAGCCTCTCTTGCTCTTCTTTTTCAGAGGTTAGCTGGTCTGTCAGGTGCTCGATTTCCTCCTGTTGTTCCTTCATGCCTTGTTTTCTCTCTTCGTCCCTAGCATTCAGCTCAGCCATAAGTGCATCAATCTGAGCAGATTTCATAGCAAGCTGTTGGTATTGCACTATCAGGAGCTTGTGTTCTCTTTGCATTTTTACTAGCTCTTGTGTCTCGTTTTCGAGCTGCTGCCTCCAATGCTCCTCCCTCTCATCCTTAGCCTTCATTTCCTGTCTGAGATCTGCGATCTCTCTCTGTTGCATGGCTATCATTCGCATTTTATCTAGCTGGAAGGCGGCCACTGATTCCTTCTCGGCTGCCAACTCAGTCACGGCTATCTTGCGTTCTTCCTTAGCTTTCTCCAATTGGGAGAGCAGCTCGGTGACGTATTCATCGTAATTAGCCGATGGCGACATCATTGTGTGGATGGGCGAGGTTGAGGCTTCGACTTTCTGCCTTTTGGGCTCTTGCCTAAATTTCGCATCCGTAGCTGGCCTCTTCTATCCTATGGCCGTGGTTTCTGTGCTCTGCTGTCCCTGGCCCATCTCTTTGTTGATGAAATACTGCATCCACGCCATGAAGTTTGACACGTCTGCACTGGTTGGGATGCTAGGGGGTGATGGTGGTGGGTTCAGCGGAAGGCACCAGGAGGGTAGGAATCAGATGAATCGAGGCCTTGCCCTTGCCCTCAAGGACTAGAGGTGGCACAAACTTTGGCACCTGCATGCTAGACCCTGGCCCCTCTTCTCTACGCGGGCTCAGGCTCCTCAGTTCATCTACTCGGCTCTGTTGCTCAATGGACCGGCAGGTGGCTTCCGCCAGGTCCTCCTCCTCCTTCCTTCATAGCTCTTCCTCTTCCTCACCCGCCTTTCTTTTCCTTTCCTCCTCCTCTTTTCTCTGCTCTTCCTTCTTCTTCCCTTTTTCTTCTTTTTCCTTCCTTTTCTTCTCCTCTGCTTCTTGTTTTGACTCCTTCTTTGCTTTCTGCAATTCTTCTTTTTCCTTCTCCTCCTCTTGTCTCTTCGTCCTCTCTCTCTCTCCTTGACCTCTTTTAGGGACTCTTTCTTTGCCCTTTCCAAGTCTTCTCTCTCCTTCTTTCTGCATTCGTCATCCTTCTTCTTCCTTTGCGTTGTCTTCTTCTTGGGTCTCCTGGTTGTCTTTTTGCTTGTCTGTCCCTCCCCTTCTTCTTCTGTTTCAGTTCTGTCAGTGGACCTATCCTTGTCCTGGTGAGGAGGCAACCTCTCTGGTGTTTCTCCTTCTCCTTCTTCCACCTCCTGTGCTTCCTTCACTGCCTCCTGGATGAGTGCAGTCACGACACCTCCATACCCGATGAACGAGGCTTTGGAGGAGACTTTCTTTCTTTCTGTAACTTTAGAAGCCGGAGATTCTCCTCCTGCTGGTACACTTCCTAGGGCCAACGCTTTGGCCGCTTGACCAATCGTTTTTCGCACGTACCCATTCCAATCTACTTCGTTTAGGGTATGGGCTGCTACATTCTCCAGCATTGGTATGCTAATTCGATGCATCAAGGAATTATAACACTGGCTGGAGAAGAGCACATGTATCAGCTTGGCCTGCAACCTGGCTTCTGTGTCAGGGATGTCCTGGATGCTTATGTCGTCATTTGTGAGCACCTCTTCCTTCTTCATTTTCAGCATGGCATAAACATCCCTTTTTTGTTTCCTTTCCGTCTTTGGTACCAATCCCAAAGCCTTCTCCACCAAGGCTGGATCTAACCACACCTGTACCTACTTTGCACCTTCTCCTCTGCCCACTGTTACAATACCACATTCTTGGTCTGGGTTGTATGTTCTGAGGAACTCCACGCACTTTAGGTGGTCTAGCTCCTGCGAGAAATTTTCAAGATACTTTGTGAGGTTGCATTGTTCCACCACCCTCCTGGCTGCTTCCTCCTTGGCCACCACGACTTCTTTGTTGTGGATGGTTCGGAATTTGAGCTGGCTAAAGGCATGGTTCTCTAGATGGATGCGGTATTGCTCCCTTTCCTCGTCTGTGAACGGGAGTCGATGGGTGCAGTCTTGCTGCGACATTTTATGCTCCTGCCATAAATCGTAACTTTCATTAGTATTTTCCACATATCAATTCGCTAGTTGCGGGAAAATAAAAACTTTATGCTTTTTTAAAAAATGAATTTCTTAGGAAGCCATGTAGATTTTCCTTTTTAGACTTGGACTTTTGCCCTTTACTTCAAAGTTTTTCCTGCCCATTTTCCTACCCCGTCCATTTTTTTCATACTACATGCTTATGCTTTTCACTACCTTTACTTTACTGTATCCCTTTTGATTCATTTCCCATCTAATTCATTTCACCTTACCCCCTCCCCTTCCATCTTGAAAAGGAACCTTCCTAGGATTGGGGGTCAAAAGGTTAAGGGCTTTCGACATGTTGGGGTGGGAGTTACTTGTGAAGGAGCCAAGTATAGAAATTTGGATTGTATTCCAGTTGAGCTACGCGGTCCAGATTAAAGGGTCGAATTCCTACGTGTGTGACGTATGTGAGGACATCCATGACTTATAAATTTTACTACTAGTTTTTGTATCTCTAGTCTAGATACACTAGACTAGATGTACATGTTTCTCTCTTTTTTGCTTTAGTACATCTTTCTCTTGAAGACTAAAAGAAGGGAAAATGTTTATCAAAACGGAGACTCTTTGTTAACCTTGTTAAGAATGGATTTCTTACTTAAGGACAATGCTAGCAAGGGAAGAAACTCATGGTTTAACCTTAAAGTAGCTCAAAGCCTAGTTGAATATGCCTTTGAGAAAATTTTCACATGGGAAAATAATAAAAGAGGGGATACAATGAGAAAAGAAGCCTAGACCAGATAGGGTTTATATCTCATTAAGAATCCATACCACATTTTTTTGCATTGCCTTCAAAGTATTTGAATATATTTCTACATCTAATCCCTAATGCATCAACGTATCCCTCTCAAATAGCCATAATACCATCAATGCAAGATGATTTCATATTGATACTAGCTTTTATAATGTGGAATTTGTGCAAATGATGGGGACCTTAAATCCCAAGAAGAACTCTTAAACACAAAATTGAACTTAAGAAAGAGGAAGAGGTTGAGACTCAAGGAGTTATGCTCTTTATAAGGACATGATGGGCTAGTAAGATTGATAAGTCTTGAAAAGAAATTGTTAACATAATAAAGAAAAAGAAAGAAAGAGGATTACATCCTCTTTTAGTTGATGAGAAGGGAAATAAAGCGACTAACTGGGCCTAAAATGTGACCATGGTTCATGAGTACTTTATTAATATTTTTATCTCTCATCTAGTCCATAAGGAAGAAAATATATGAGCTTTAGAAAAAGTGATAAATGCACACCTAAGGTAGTTCGCCCCTCCACAACTTCTCTTCTGGAGCACAACCTTCTAAGTGACACCATTGATGAGCTTAACAAAGAGAAGAGCCCTTCTAGGTTTCCCAATGAATTCTATCAAGCCTTCAAAGAAAAATTGATCCCCTTATTGTCTATATGAAAGGTTGTGTTAGACTTGGAGCCTCCTACTAAGCCTCAATGTTGGCATTATAAAACTCATATATAAAAGGGATGACAAATCCTTACTAATTAATTAGAAATCATTGCTTTCATCAATTTAACATGTAAGGTGTTTGCAAAGGCCTTGGCAAGAAGGATTTCTAGATAGATGGATAGTTGGATTGGGAGAGAACAAAAAAGGTTTTATTAAGGGTAGGTATATTTTAAACTCTATCACTACATTATGGGAAGGAATAAAACATGCTCAGGATACCAAGAAAGACTATTTATTATTTAAAAGTTTAATTTGATAAGGATTATGATACACTAAAATGTGACTTTGTATTTCAATCTTCGTATGTCACAAGCTTTGGTAAAGAATTCACTAAGTTTGTCATGAATTTATTTGGAAAATCGTCCTCAATGATAGTAGTCAATGGTAATCTCCATCCACCCATTCCCCTAAGGAAATCCATTAGACAATGGTAGCCCCTTGCTCCCCTAATATTTGTGGTTTCTTGTAACATATCCACCCTTGATTATGTGACGGATAATGTTTTAGTAGTTGCCCAGAGTTTACCTTCCAATCATTGCCATCTGTACTCTAATCAGAATGATCGAATTTTGTCTAATTTTGTCTGGCTAGTTAACCCTAGGTCTACCCCGTAGGGGAAGCGTCCTATCGTAACCCATGGAGGACCAACCTGAAGGTTCCTAATTGACCTAACACTCACCTAGTAGCAACTAGCTCATGTCCGGAGGTGTCCTTTGAGAGGCTTCTTGTCCGGAAGGAGCAACTACTTACCCTTGGTTCATGGAGTACAACGTTTTTTTTCCAATAAGCAAACTAAGGATTTATGAAATCCCTTGCAATGCTCTGGCATAGCCATCGTACCTTTCCCATAAGATAATTTACAATTCAGGTTCTGAGACCACAAACCCTAGGTAAGTCAATGAATCGGCCCTTCCTAGAGTTTCTTCGTAGCGTTTGTTTTTTGGGAAACCTCTTGGCTAATCGAGACCACCCTGCCATAGGATTGGATTCGTCGAGAATCCATCCACCTGCTTCTCTCTATGGAAGTTCTTAGTTATCTAATTACCTATCATATTACGTGAAACATATAAAAATAGCTTCATTAATTAAAAAGAATTATTTTATGCACAGTTATTCGTTGTGTAATTTACTCACTGACATACAATTAGAATAAAATAAATTCATTGATTATGTTCCATAATGTGTGTTCTCCCGCCCATACATGAGAAAATTTACAATTTCACGTGCTTCCTCATCCGGCGCATATGCACATCACTAAGATCAAATCCACCTATAGCTAGCATTTTAAGGTGTCCCAAGTAGAAGTTGGGCCATACAAGGAACCAAGTAGTTCCTAGGTGTGTAAAGTATTTACTAGCCAGAGCCCCCCTAGCACCCTAACCACCTCCTACTTAATATGATCCTTTCTAGAAGAACTCTCACCATCGAAGTTGGTCCATACTTCCACAGTGGTAAAAACATCCCCTCTTGGTATGGGGATTCAGCACCTATCCTTGGGGGAGGTATAGGGCTCCTCAATTTTTATATGTTCCAATACTTAATTCAATCAGGATCTAATCTAGAAAATCACAAACAAGATTGACGTCTTCAAGCAATTATGACTTATATCAATCATGCAACTTTCAAGTGATGATTAATCTAGTAGCAATCGATACTTGAATTTCACATAATGAACTCTTCCCCTTGGAATTTGTAAGGATATCTAGATTTTGGGGTCTCTAACTTCCCAGTGTAAGGTTTATTCTTGTAACCAAGTTTCTTGGTCTTAAGTGAGTTTCTTTAACTTAGAGTTATTTTCTTCTTCTTTTTTTAATCTTCTATCAGAGCTTCTAGATTAAAACTCTATACTTGGCTAGTTTCTTCAAGGTTTCGTTCTTAGTAAATTCGTCTTGAATTCACTAGTCTTCTTTTCTATGGGGTTAACATTAAAATTCCTCATGCTTTCTCTTGAGTTCTAAGTTTTCATACTTTCCCTAACAATTTTTTGGCCTATAAGATGTTCTAATAATTTACCAAGTGAATACTCTAAGATCGCAATATTTCTCAAGAGACTTATCTTCTTTCTATTGAATTTGGATAGAATTTTTTAGAAAAACCTGTGGTATTGCGATTGGTAAAGAGCTGTTATTTGCGCTCGTGACTCTGCTTACTGACTCTCGTGCTCGCAACTCCAACTATTGCTTCCACGTTAGTAGGGTTATTTGCAATTTTTGCTTTTGTATTCTTTTTCTTCGGGGCCGTGACGCAAATATGATTCGTAGAAGAAGAAGAACACAGCAGCAATACTGGTTGGCAAGGTGTAAGACTCTCGATGATGATGATGGATAATGTGGGATTCAATGATGTACGCCTCAGAGATGGTTCTTCTTGCCTTGTGGAAAGCAATACTTCTCTCTCTCTAGTAGACGGAATAAGGACTAGAGTAGAGGTATGACTTCTAACCAAATTGATAGAATAGGATAAACTTCTTCAGTGTCTTCTCTTCTCGGATTAGAGTAGAAGAGGATTTGAGATCTTCTGCATATCCCTTTGCTTGGGTTGAATGGAATGATGTTTGTCTTGTAGAATAGAGTCTCCTTTTCGATCAATGTCTCATCCTCGTCAAGATTGCTCTTATCCCTCCTACTGATCATCCCCAAGCCCGCAATTTATAGTTTTGCAGGGGATAAAAGAGAGGATGCTTTCTTTTTTAGCGTTTTTCAATGACATCATCGATGACAAAGAGAGAATGCCTTCTTTTAGTGCTTTCGATGACATCATTGATGATGTCAAAGAGGGAGCTCCATTTTTTGTAGTGCAAAGATAAAAATTTACGAATCTATGGGCGAGCACCTCATGGCGCATCGCTGAGTGGCTGTCACTCCAAGGCTTACGACTAAGACGACAACCAAGGCATAGACCTTGCCATCTTGGCCTTGGTATACTTGGCAATGGGCTATGAAGGCTTCATTGGTGCCATTGGCTACTCGTGAGAAGCTCCCACTAGCTTGTAGGATAATATTCCCGAGAGGTCACCCATCCCGGCAATGTCGTCACCCAAGTGCACTTAACTACCAAGTGACTATCCACTAGGCTAGTTCTTTTTGTTGTTCTATACTATAAACATAGTTTTAATAAACTAGTCTTGGAAGGGTCTCCCAAGTCTTTCTTTCATGAATTGGCATATAATACCTCATTAATAATAATTATTATCTTCATAATGAGATTTAGTTTCATAAATCAATTTTCTTTGGAATGTATATGCACATTAAAATAAACTAAGTAATGGCAATATTACATTTCTACATGTCATGCTCTTGATGGATGATACAATTGGAAATGATGGCCATAGATCTCAAAGGTATTTCCCTTTCTAGATGTAGTAAAGAAATGGTTCTAAATCGATTTCAAATGATACTAATGGAACGATGCATAATGTTGAGAACTCAAAAAAGTTTTTTGGATATTTAATACTTGTTTTCACTACCATATAATCTATTATGAATCCAAAAAGGCTAGCATTAAAATCATCATATTCCCCCTCCCCCAAGTATGGAATAATGAAGGCCCTTAGAATCTAGGATAGTAAAAGTTTGAGACCTTCAAGGATTCTAATTGGCTCTATGGTACCTCAAAATCATATGTGGCACACAATCGATAATGATCATATTAAGAGAAAAAGTACAATGGTTGGAAAGATTTCCAAAGCAATATGGCTAGCAAAATCGTGGTTCTAAAAGATATTTTATTCTCATCCAAAATCTACTACCTCTCATATTGGAGACCTCCCAAAATAGTCCTCAAGGAATTCAAGTTTTATGTAGATGCTTTCTTTCAATTTTGGAGGTTATTTGATGTGTGTGTGTGTGTGTGTGTGTGGGGGGGGGGGGGGGGGGGTGCGTGGGGGATGAGGAATTCACACAATGTCTAGCAAGGAACATGAAGGGCAACTATTGAAAAAGTATGAAAGCTTGTAATCATAGTATTGACGATTGCGAAGGGAGTTCCTCATAAAGTCCACATGATGGTTGCACATCAAATGTTGTTTCAATCTCTTACCAAGGGAGATTATTAGTGACAACTAACAAAGATCTCAATCACTTCCTCAAAGAAATGATGACACTCATGCAAAACAAAGGGTGACATCCAAATGGTTTTAACATTTTTCTTAACTATGCTATTGTTGATGTTGGTCATTAATAGTATTTGTTTTGACTGCCAAACAATCTTAGCAGGAGAGTCTCATAAAGAAAATTCCAAATAAAGTACATTAGTTGGTGAGGGCTATGACAACATACTACAACTACAATTATGTTTCATGTTTCCCTTTTTCCATGGGAACTGATTTTCTAGACAGGGAGGAGCTAAGGAAACATGTTATTTGTTTCAAAATTCTACAAAAGATCATGCTTCAGGGATGGATCTAGTTAATCACATGCAAGATACATGCACCTGCAATCTAAAAAATGCATGGGTTCACTTTAATCACACTCACCATGTAGATGGTTGGACAACAATGTTTTGCTTATAGTATATGATCCTTGATGAGTATCCCTCATGATACTTTGATTAGCACTATTATGGAGATAATATTTTTTCCTATGAACTAACTTGTACTTGTTTATAGCATGAGAGCATTGCAAATAATAGCAATGTGTGAGACAAAAGACGAGGCTTGTAAATCTCCTGTGTTGTTTGGGAGATGCTTGACAATGTCATGGAACAATGTGGGCATGACTTGCCCCAACTTATGTGGTTTCATGTCAGATGAGGCACAAATTGATTGACTATAAGGATAGTGTAATATGGGGGCCCCTAGAATGTAATGGAAGGGAGAGAATAGTATTTTCTTTTTCACTAGGAGCAAAGCCTACAAAATATACTGAGAAATTAATTCCTTCGAATAGGCAAAGACATCGTATAGACTATGGAAGTGTGGAGGCCCACAAAGATGACTCAGCAAGCTACTTAGCAAGCAAATGCAATCAAAAATTGGTGGATTAGCCAAGTGACTTTGGAAAACATGAAACCCCTACAAAGATGGTTGAAATGGTGGGAGCAGTAAATTGCACATAGGGAAAAACAATCCCACACATATACATTTATTCATTTGGCTCTAACATGATTATTTGTGACAAAGGTTACCACTTACAATCTTGAAATTGGACACTGTTAAACTGCCTATCATAATTCCAAATCATAAATCATAAACTCAAAATCTCAATCAGAAAATTTAAATGTATGCTTACATAAGGTCTTGGCCTATCCTATTAGGCAGAAATCGGATGCTTCACCTATCTTTCAATGCTTTCTTGCCATGGTTTAGAACCATTTTGGGTATATACTAAAATGTCTATGGTCTAACAATAGGGAGAATATGTTTCCTAACACCTTTGAGTAGTTTTATGATGAGAGTGACATTAAATATTAGTTGACCACTCTGTATATACCACCCCAAAATGTGTTGTAGAGCACATAAATAGGATTATTCATGAAAGAGACTATAGTATGCTTAGTCAAGCATGCTTAATGCAACACTTTTGGGCTGAGGAAGTTACTACTACCATGGATCTCATTAGTAGATCTCTAGGTACTCCTCTTGGTGGCAAAGCTATAGAGGAGGTATGGTCTAGTAAACCTCCCTTCTATGCACACTTGCAAGTCTTTGGACATGAGACTTTCTGCCATATTCCGAAAGGCAAGAGGAATAAGTTCAATTAGAAGTTAGTCAAATGCTTCTTTCTTGGATATGGAGATGTAAGTGAGGTGGGTTGTTGTCTTTGGAATCTGTAGGCTCAAAAGATTATCCACATCCATGATGTTATTTTCCATGAGGAAAAGATGCAAATGAGACTAGAGTAGGTGATTGAGGTACACATGGTGATCTTTCAAGAGGAGCCTCCTGTCACAATATAGCAAGCCCAATGAGACAGCTTGTTGCAACTACTATTGATGATATAGTAGCCTAGGATCCGCCCATTGTGCAAGATCATGATGTTGGATAGAGACAACAAATCGTAAATGTCCCACATCCAATTTTGAGATTCTCTACTAGAGCTTTATGTTCTTCTAATCCTTGTGAATTCTCTATGTATTATTCCATGGTGTGAGTCTCTATTGAACCACTTACCTATGAGAAGGCTATGCATAGAGATGTTTCTCATTCTTGGGAGAGAACTGTGTTGTCTAAGTTTGATTCACTATAGAAGAACCATACATGAATTAGTTTCTTTGCTTGATGAAAAGCATGTATTGCCATGCAAGTGGATGTAAAATCTATAGAGTACCCTTGGTCACCCTAAGCTAACATATTATATTAGATTGGTTGTGAAGGATTCTAAGCAAGAAAAGGGAATTGATTTTCATGAGATCTTCTCTCCTATAATCAAGATGACTACTCTATGCTTGTGGCCTTGGTTGCTCAATTGGACTTAGATCTTTCAAATGGATGTTGAGACAACATTTTTACATAGGGGCCTACATGACGAATGTATATGGAATAGCCTAAGGCCTTTGTGAAAAAAGAAAAAAAACACCTACTATGATTGAAGAAAAGTAATTACGGGCTTAATCAGGCACCTAGGAAATGGTACCATAAGTTTGATACTTTCATGTATTCACAAGGATATTCCTGCACTGATATAG
This sequence comes from Lygodium microphyllum, assembly GCF_053477565.2. Taxonomy (NCBI): domain Eukaryota; kingdom Viridiplantae; phylum Streptophyta; class Polypodiopsida; order Schizaeales; family Lygodiaceae; genus Lygodium; species Lygodium microphyllum. Next base: position 107,418,445 of record NC_141135.1, read on the forward strand.
ATCCATGTCTATACATAAAGAAGCCCTATGATGATAGCCTTATTATCTTGATACTTTATATTGATGACATGCTTATCGCTGGAAGTGCTCATGATAAGCTAAATGTTTTAAAGATTGAGCTCAAGAAGATCTTTGAGATCAAGGACGTAGAGCACGCCTCACATATACTTGGTATATACATTACACGCAATCACTCTAAGGGACTTGTCTAATAATCCCAAATGGAGTACATTTACATAGTACTTAAGTGATTCCATATGCATGATGGTAAGCCTATTGGCTATCCATTATCTTCCCATGTGAAGGTTAGTCTAGAAAATTGTCCCTAGTCAAATAATGAGAGGGCTAAGATGGCCAAGGCTATGTATCTATCCATAGTGGGCACTTTGATGTTGTTAGAATATTGAGAATACATGCTATGGAGGATCATTGAAGAGCAAATAGACAATCATAATGAAGTATAAGCATTGACAAAGAAGAACAATTGATATTATCCAAGCATAATGCAAGTACAACTGATGAGAATGACTGATAGAATGAGTGTGGGGATGAGTTCCTTTTATAGGCTTACAGTAGGTGGTATTGGTAGGTGGAGAAAAAGTGGAAAGGGACCATGGTATTCAACAACCGTGGTCTTAAATAAATTGTGCATACATGACCTAGTCTAAGGCTCTATTTGATGTATGTTTCTTTGCCTTGTTTGTCCCATACAAAGAGGCTATGGTGGATGTGATTGCACATTTCTCAATAGATGTATGTCATGATAGCCACTTGACTTGATATAGTATCTATAGTGGGACTTGTGATATGTTATATGGCTACACCTAGCAAGTAACATTGGGACATAGTGAAGGGTATCATGAGATACCTTAAATGCACTACAAATATGTGTATTTGCTATGGTAGCTAGGATATAGGAGTCATGGGTTACATTAACTCAGATTATATAGCACATGCAAACAATAGGAATTCCACCTCTAGGTATATCTTTACATTTGCTAGAGGTGCTATCTCTTAGATGTTCCGGATGTAGAAATGCACGTCCTTATCTAATATCAAGACTAAGTGCATTGCAACCATTGAGACTTGCAAGGAGGCCCTATCCTTAATTCATCTGGTTACAAGTATTGATGTGACTATGACTCCTATACTACATTTGGATTTAATTAGGGCAATTCAATTGACCCATGACTCAATCTTCCATGCAAAGAAAAAGCACATTGAGATGTGCTATTACTTCATCAAAGAGATGGTAGAGGAAAATTCAATTGAGCTTTTGAAGATCCCTACAAATTCAAATCCTTTAGATTTTCTCACTAAAAGTATCTTAGTAGAACTTTATGCCTTCCTTAGGAGGATGATGGGCATAGGATTAAATGATGTCTCATCCTCATTCTATTGTACTTTTATGTACACTTTGTACTTTGTCATTTTTTTCTTATTTTCTCTACACTCAAGCATATTCTCCTTTAAGTGGTAGGTTGTTGGGGGCTAAAAAACATGTGCCAGCTATTTACAGTCACTTATATATACTGAAACCGCACATGTCTACACTATAGATGGTGGATACCCATTATTGTAATTATTCTTTTAGTGGAAATAGAATAAGGGAAGTCAAGTCACACATTCTAATTGTTGGAGCTCCCACATACTAGGCTCCCTTTTCTTACTTGAACATCCATAACTCGTGCTCCTTGCTTCTGCTCGTGCTTTCCAATTCTGCTCCACCTTTCAAATGTTGATAGAGAATATACAATACAATTCAAGAGGGAGTTAGATACTTCAAGGATCTTTAAATGGCTTTCTTCAATAATATTCTTGGCTTTAAATTAAGTGAAATCCTAACTCTTCATGACAAATGCTTCCACTTGAGAGTCTACTTGGTCCTCTAGATCCTTGTTATCCACCAACCCTTTAAGCATGCAATAGCTAACGGATTTTACTACCTCCACTTGCTCCTCATTAGATCTAACTAGATACTCTACAAGTGCATACACAATGAATGAGGAAAATTTTGACATAAGATTATATTTCTTTCAATTAAGAGAGCATACAACCTCCAAAACATAAAATTTGTGTGGAGAATGGTATCCGCAGTGCTTTGTAAACAATGTCCCCTATAGATGAATTCCCAACTAGTGTGTGAACAAAATGTTTTAAGTCTACTTACACTATTGGACCTGCTAAGTATTCAAACACTGTATATCCCTACTTGTAAAAGTATATGGATTAATTTACCACTTGATCTAGATCCTATTCAAGGTAAAATGACAATTTAATGACACTCTGAATAAGAAACTCCAGAAGCCTCTTAGAGAGTGTGATTTCTATAATCTAGTTGAGCCCCATGGGCCTCAAAGGGGATTTTTCCTTATTAAGGGTCCTCCTTGAGATCCTTGAACTTCTTATGGAACATGGACAAGTGGTTGAAAGTGTATCAATGACCAAGCCTTCCTTTCCCCTACCTATTCCTTGGATGCTATGGAGATGTGGTTGAAAGTGTATCAATGACCAAGCCTTCCTTTCCCTTACCTTATTCCTTGGATGCTATGGAGGTATTTCTTCCTTTCCTTTTCAAAATTAATCCTTTGATAATGAAAATAGGCAAGATTCTGTGTCTTCAAACATGATAACCAAGACACAAAAATGGAGGAAGATGAAGAAATACCAAGAAAGAGATTCACAAATGGAACTCCCCAATATATATAACATCAAAAATTATAGAGCATAGCAAGTGGGGCATGCTACATCCTCTATATCGATCTTGTCCCTCCCAAGTGTCAATTGAAGATGCCAATAACCCATATTGGGGATGAAATATTAAGAAAATATATTAGACAAATAGGTAGAAAGTTTGTAGAAAATGACTAGAAAATTTAAGCTCAACAAGCAAAAGATTTATGATCAAAAAAAATCTTGCACAAAAGCAAATGAGGTCATTTTACAAATGTACATGTCACAAGGCGACCGTGTGGCTCATTTTTGTTTCCTATCTCTCTCTACTATCTAGGCAAGATTATTTCGCGATGTGATTAATGCTTTTTTTATTTTTGGAATCCCCTCTTGTTATGTAGTTTTGGTCCATTCTTTCAAGCTTAGTTCTCTGATATGGCTCAAAGGTAACATGATTTTGAAGGTTTTTTTCTCCTCTTCATAGCATATCAGTGTCACTTGCCTTTCCAAAATTAGTTGCCCCTTGCATTTACCAAATCTATTCTCCCATTTGCAATACACAAATTATTGGTAACCCCTTGTGTTTTTGATATGGTGTGACTGGAGTACTTGATTCAAAGTATTAGTCCTCCTCATGCCATATTGGGTGGCTTTGTCAGTACAATGTGGTTCTAGGACCAAGGGTGACTCGTAATCCTTCTTCTCATGCCCTATCAAGTGGTAATTTTCTGATTGGCTCCTTTCTCCTGTAATCACAAAAACTTTGCATGGCTAGGACTAAGCAAATTGACAGGAACATACATATGCAATTGCCACCCTCTGAGATTTTTGATGTACATAATGAGGAAAATATGAGCCCTATTCTCCCAAAAGGTTCCCCAATGTTGCATGATCTACTTGATGAGCAAAGTACTTCTCAACATTGTGTTGAGGCCAAATTGTCAAATGATAGTGAAACTCCAACTTCTCCTGATCATGAACCTTCAAGTGTTCCTACTTTTCCTGACCATGGGGAACCTTCAACTCTTCTAGATGCTCTTAATCATAGTGAACCTTCAACTATCCCAATTGAGGATCCTTCCAAAGCAACTACAATGAAGAGAAAGAGGAAGTTAAGATGGTTCTATATGTAAAGGTGCTTTAGGGAAATTAAGAAATCTCAAAAGGTAACCAACAATCTCGTCCCAAAGGGAATAGTCATGAGAGTGGTCGAGGATATTTCTAATAGATTGTAATGGGTTTCTTCTATTGATTGGCTTCATAAAAAGTGACAACTTTAACATATTATTTGTTTATAGGAGGCTGCAAAAGATTTCATCATTGATTTCATGAATGATACTCACATTGTTGCTACCCATGCACACAAGATCACATTGATGAAGAAGAACTTTAGTATGATGAGTAGATTGAGATATAATTTTAACAAACTTTTGAATCCTTTACCCTCTACTCATCATAAAGACTTTGAGATCTTGAATATTCTCCCAAATTGATCTAGTTTTTGCGAAAGTTACTCACTTGTATCCTACAAGAGGTGTAGCTGAGCGAAAGAAAATGAAAGAGATAGTTGAAAGTGAGGATGTGATTTGTAAGAGAAAGATTGAGGCCTTAGGCCCAGTTAACTATGAGAGGATGGGTAAAGTATTTTGCTAGATGGTTGTCAATGTTTCTTATGATCCAAAGAAAGAGGATTACCTTAGCATATCTCCCCAAGGATAAGAGCATGTTGGAAAAGAAATATATTTAGCTATAAAATTCTCTAGTTTTCAAGGATTGTTTTTATTTAGCATATCTCCCCATGCAATGTGTTTTTTCTCTCTCTTTTTATTCAATTTTTCAAGGATTGTTAAGCCTTCATTTTTTCATTTTGGGATTTATTTTATGTATAGGGCATGCATCGCTTCTCTTAGCAACATATCGCTAAGAGTATATTTTGTATTGATTTACTTCTCTCTATGGATTATCTTCAAAGTCGAATTCAAATATTGAAGGCATTTTAGAACTTTTTGATAGTGTGATACACTTTTATATCTTTTTTGCATGTATTAAAAGGTATCTCCCTTATACGTACCTTTTTTTTTTAATTTGTTGCTGACTAATGTTTACTTTACAAAGAACACTAGAGTCTAATCGACATAACATTCTTATTGGAGAGGTCATCCTTATTGAATTCTCTCTCTAGAATTCATGGCATTGTAAAGATGTATTTTCAATGGATTTTCTATTATTTTATATTTTTCTTTATTTTTTGATTTTATTACAGGTAGATTCTTAAGTATTGGCTAACAAGTTTTCATTTTTACTAACTAAACTTATTATATCCACTTGGACACCAATTTTCAAGATATTGCTATTTCTCAAATACCTTTCAAGTTTCTCCTTCAAGAGGTCATGTTACAAAGTGACTCAAACTATTGCATATGTAGAGTTATTTAGAATACTTGTAAGACAATAGATTCAAAGTTATTGAACATAAAAGGGGGTGAATGTAAGTCTTTTACTTTTACATTGAAAGTCTCTTGTAATTTCAACTAGCTTATTGCGTGCTCTTTTACAATGTAAAGATTACTCAGGTAAGTTACTCATGAATATATGTGTGCATCACATGGATTCAAAATAAGGTATTTTTTAAATACCATTTTTTACATATAGAATGGTATAATATAAAGGGGTTATTTACAAATTGAATAGAAAAGGGTTATGTTTTATTCAAGAAAAACTCACAGATAAGGATATTTATAAATATGCCTTGAACGCACATGATGTAGAGGATATACATATAGTAACTTCCCCAAGAAAGATTACCTTAAGTCATATATGTGGCAAACAAGGGAGAGATGTAAGGAGCATTTTTTGATAGGGCAATTACACCGGTGAACCATGAATCCCCTCTTTTACCTAAAAGTTCCAAGGGCAATGGCAAGGAACACAATAAAGACAACAACTAAGGGCAAAGGCAAAGTCAACCACCAACAAGAACCTAGCCTCTACAAATAAAGGAATGCCCAAGATTTCTTCCTTAAAGTTTGATGCACCTCCTCTAAAGCCTCAAGAGAAAAGGATGACCTTGAAATTCAAGTTCTTCTAGCAAACAACCAAAGAAATAACCTATTGTAAGGAAACTAGTTATGATAAATGAGAGTGATGAAGAAGCAATTGTGTAAGAGAAGGAGAAAGGTCCAAAGAGAATAGAAATTGAAGATTAAAATGAAGCTAAAAGATAGCCTTACAATTATCTCTTTGTACATTTCTACTACAATTACATTGCCTTTATGCATTTTCTATTCAATTGTGTAAATCAAATATAATGAAATCTTTCAATCTTACTCACATAAAATACACTTAAGTTTAATAGAATCATAATAGAGTATAAATATCATGCCAAGTATTTCTTTGCAATACTTAGGAGTGTCTATTGAGCAATATTATTGGCAAAAATATTTGTGAGAATGAACAAATTCAAAATTTTTTGTATATATTCATGATTCAAAACTCAACATGCTAGGAGACAAACACCTCAGACAAAAGAAAAAGCATTCTACCTCTTCTTTCAATTGTAGTACCATTGATCCTGAACTTATACCTAGGAGTTGTATTGTCTAAAAACTCAAAGGTGTCGGGTTATATCCTTTAGACTCCAATTGGAAGTTATGTTAACCTCCGTTGCATATTCCCCAATAACTTGCACTTTAAGTTTCAATGAAATATAATCAATATCATAATCCAAAGGAATCCAAATATCATATTTAAGTTTGTATCTCCTCTAATCAAAACCCATAACAAGAGATCATCGAGAGATATTGTAAGACATAGCCCAAGATTAAGGGCATGCATTGCACTGTATAAAATCACCATTATGGTCCACTCCTTAAATTTTCAAAATAGTCAAAGAATCTTATCAAAATCCTCCTTTGAAAACTTTCTACTTAGCCATGAAACATTCATCCTCTATCAATTTATTATTTTAAAACAAGCTACAAAGACATTGAGATGGATTCTCCCTTAGAGGCAATAACACTCAGCAAGCCACCTTTGAAGGAAAAGAAATGCTAAGGATCTCAGTGCTTTAACTTTGACTTTGCTACCAAACACCAACTCCTAAGGATAGATTTTCTAGGTCTACAACCCTAGCTCAACAAAGAAACCATGTGCTTAGGACTATTCATCATCTACAACTCCAACACCTCAACATCTTTTACTTTTATTTCATATGCTTTTGTTAATATCAACACTCTTGTCTCATAACTCTAGGGCACCAACTTTCCAACAACACCCAACTCAACATATGAACTCTTTATTCCTTTCCTCTAGGCAAAAAAACAACTCTTAAGGGGTCTTTGAGTATTATCGAATGTTTACAACTACTCTTAAGGACACATTTAAAAGTGTGACTCAACTCTCCAAGTTTGGTTTAATCCTCTAGCCTTAGATAATTATTTTGGGCAGTTCTTTTTGGTCTAAACTTTTAGCACTAATGAAGCCCATCCTCTCTCTCTCTCTCTCTCTCTCTCTCTCTCTCTCTCTCTCTCTCTCTCTCTCTCTCTCTCTCTCTCTCTCTCTCTCTCTCTCTCTCTCTGTTTTCTTTTGCTTTTATGATTTGGGTATTCTAATGTTTTCATTTTTTAAATCTGCACAAGCATTGTACTCTTCCTATAAATAGCTCATCTCCCAACATTATGAAAATTGGCATTGATATTAAGTGCGAGTTTACACCAAAATGTCCAAGACAATCAAATACATGACTTCTAAAATATCTATCTAAGATCATAGGTGGGCTAATAACAGTCTAATTCATAGTCACATAAATCTAAGCATAAACTAAACAAACACATGGCGACCTGCCAAGATTTTCAATGCATTCTAAGGCAAGCCCTTTATAGATAACAACCTTTGTGCTAAAGTAGTCCTAGTATCACAAGTAAAGTATCAAACTGCAATCCATAATGTAACATATCAAATTTGTTCTAGCAACTGAAACAATAAGGGACACAGAAAACATTGAACAATCATGAGCAGAGAAGCCCTAAGCCAAGGGTCCCAAAAAGCTCCATACAGTAGAGATTGCTTCTTGTTAGCGGGCTCGAGCATGTGTCCTTAGTGGGTAAGAAGAGAGCTTCTGCTAGAGTCTTCCTCTTGGGCATGCCCCTGCATAGCTTCTCTTCGTGCCCTTACTAATTGACATTCGAGCAGCCATGCGATTGGCCATCGGCACACTTCTCCCCTTACAAACAAACCAGCGCACCATCACCGTCACTCGTCTCCTTCACGTGGTCTCAGGTTGGTGGTCTACTACTCTAGGTAGGCCTTGTGCTAATCATTCATCTCACCATGCCTTTCACACCTTTAGTCTCTCGGTACTCGTCTCGCCCTCCACTTGATATGTATGCACCCCCGACCTTCCATGTCCCACTTGTAGTAGATGTCCTTCTTGTCTTCTCCCATGCCTATCGAAGAGCTTCCCTTTAGACGCATGAGCTTCTTAATTTAGGATAAACCCCTTGTGGCCCCTATTCACACACACCCCCCCCCCACCCCCATATAAAAGAACAAGCACACATATTCGGGAAACCACACATCCATATAGTGCTTAATTCACTTACGTAGATACCGCTCAATCAAGCATGCACAACATATTAACACCCACAAATAACCAAACTTAGGTAGTATGCCCACATTAAAAATAGAAGAAAACGTAGTACCCTAGATAATAAACAAAAATATAGTGTGCCATAAGTCCACCAAGAAGCTACAAAAATTTGCATCCTTCTCATCCTTAACAATGATGGAAAATCTATACTCCTCCCACCCCTCATAATGCTCTTTGATGGAAATGATAATCAAAATCCAATTCCTCTCTATAGTAATACCCACTAGATGGGCTCCTATACAACCCTGTATGCTCCTTTCCCAAATATTTATACCTAAGCCACTCATGCTTGAGAAGAAATGCAATTTGTTGGATCTTGTTATGCATTTCAAACACTCTATGCACACATAGGAAAAATTAATGCATTGAAAGTCATGTCCCTAGCTTATAGTATCTTGCATCGTGCTCTATGCATTCTTCCATACATAAAGGTATAAATTGCACTCTAGATAGAAGAAACTACACTCTACACCCCCCCAAAACTCTCTCAAGCACCCATGATGATATATCCAAATTGTAGAGTCCCTCTTGCTTTATCTATAGCTTTTTCTTTTCCTATTAAAGCTCTCATATAAATAAGGAGTATATTTATAGCCATAAATATCATCCAAACCAACTATAGCATTTCCATCTAGATTATCAACACAACTTACAAACTCAAGGTTAATGTACGTGCCTCATTTGGCTTGCAACTAACCTAGGGTCTTCCCATCTTCAATAGTGCTAGGAATTTTGCAAAGAAAACTTCCCACTTGGGACATCCCTTTGATTTGAATTTATTGTCTCTCAACCACATTGAAACCCAACTTATCCTCAATACCCTCTCAAAACCACTTGAACACTCAAACAAACATGGCAATACATTCTCTTCTAGGCAGTCTAAAGTCTTCGACACTCCACATACCTTACCATCTCCATTGCATAGCTCTAGAAGTCTAGTCCTAGCATATGGGCTTCCCATCTTCAATACTGCTAGGAATTTCTATAGGGAACCACACCACACCCTTTGCAAAGCAAACTCCCCACTTGTGATATCCCTTGGATCTGAATTTACTAATTGTCTCTCAACCACATTGACAACCAACTTATCTTCCTTCACAAAGGGTACCTCGGTATCCTCCTCTAAACCACTTAAACGCTCAAACAAACATGGCAATACATTCTCTTCTATGCAGTATAAAGGCTTTAATACTCAACGTACCTCACCCTCTCCATTGCATAGCTCTAAAACTCCAGTCCTAGCATAGGTTCTCTCTCATTTGAGCCTATTTCCTTTATGCAATGCTCTTTCATCTCAGCTAAGGGCCAAGTTGTCTTGTAAAATTTGTTGATACACCAATAAGCTCCCTATAGGCTACTAGCAAGGATTGCTAAACTTTTAAAGGCATTTCCCCTTCAAGGAATGCTAAACCAAAGTAGGCTATCTCTAGTACTACCTTTAGCAAACACCAACTATATTGAATTCCCTCCAATAGTCCACAAAACAAATTACAAGCCTCTCATCTCAATCCTTGAGTTGCATACAAAGCTTTACCCCCATCATCAACTATGTCAAATTTCTTCATCTTCCTTTCAACCACTAGGATCCAATCATCAATATTCTATTTGGCTATCCCATAGAAGAACATGTCAAAACACTATATTAGGGAATTTGTGAATTCTCATATGGTTTTGGAAATTCCCAAAATAGTTAATATTTGACCACATGATCAAATCTTGTCCCCTTACTTGAAAGTAGAGTCTACCCTAATTACTATATAGGTTGTCTTTCCAAGTCTCACTTTGAAGAATGGGTTAAGACTTAGCCACATGGCCAAATCTTTACCCCTTATTTGAAAGTGGGACTTGAGAGATTCCCAAATTCTCTAATATGGTGTTTCAACAAATAGAGCCATCTTGAGGTTTGTTTAGAGCAATCAAACAACCTTAAAACTCGAAAATGATCCTAAGTGGGGCACCAAAAACTAAGCTGGATTTTTTATAACTGGCAGTAACACCCCACTAGCCACTTGAAGGAAAAAAAAGGCTAAGGATCTTTAAGATGATTTTGCCACTAAACACCAACTCCTAGGAATAGACCCTCCAAGTCTACAACCATAACCCAAGAAAGAAACCATCTGCTTAGAACTATTCATCACTAAACTCCAGGATCTCAAACTCTTTTATTTTCATTTTATATGATTTTATTAGGAGCAACACAAAAAATCATGTGAGACATACTCACCCCCATTATCAAATCTTAGGCATTTTACCCTATGTCTTAGAGTGATTCTTAGCCATAACAAGAAAGCCTAAACAAAAGGCAAGACTTCTGACTTCTGCTTTATGGAACATGCTGGCAAGACTTTATGTGAATAATCATCAATGAACGTAACAAAATTCTTTGCACCACCCACGAACTAGTGGCATGGGACCACAAACATCTAAATGAAAGAGAGCTAAAGCCTCACCCATACACATAGTGCTAGACTTTTTATGTGTGTTACAAGTTTTCTTGCCATATAAGCAATCATCACATGAATGAAAACATGAAAAATCTAGGGACATGAGATACTACAAATGAGTCAAGACTTTCATTACTTTTAGGGACATATTCCTAGGATAGTGATGTCACAGAGATACATATGGAAGATCAATCACAACCAAATCATGATTAGCAATGCCAGATACAAGGGATAAAGACTAACAGTCTTGGTAGCTCTAGCTAAAATGAGGTTTCCATGAGTGATTTTTCATGCAAATTCACCAAAAGAAACATGATACCTAGCATCGTTCAATAGTCCTGCAAAGATACGATTTTTTGTCAAAGTTAGCATATTGAGTACATCATGCAACAAATGAAGTACCAATAGGGAAACTAACTACAAAAATCATTGATGCCAATAATATCATGAACATGATCATCTCTCAACCTCATGAAATTTTTCATAGGATGATAGGTATAGAACCAAGCACAATGCAGGGTTACATGGAAGGAACCCCTGAATCAAGCAACCAATACTAAGAGAAAGATAACTAAGTGTCAGTCAATTGGATATCAAGTCAAGAAGTAGCCAAAATATACTTGTTAAACCTATACTCCAATGTATTTATTTCCTTATTCTTGACAATAGACTTTGTGATGCCACAATCATCTGAAGCCTTAGCATTATCATGTGCTTTTTCCTTGCCTTTATCTCGTCTATCTTTGCACATTTTCTGACATTGTAGCCAAATATATCCCTACTACCTACAATAATGACATGTAAGAGATGACTCAAGGTCATTAGATTTATTGCAACCTTGACATGAGATCCACACTTTAACCTATCATGTTGGGCATATCTACAACAACACTCATTACCATATCTGCCATTGTTATGGCCTCTAACACTAAGTACATGAAAGGCACAAGCTACATCAATATTTTCCCTATTTACTTCATAAATAAGCAAGCTATCCTCTATATCTTTGATCTTAAAACCATTGGTAGAAGCATTAGTACTTATGGTAGTGTGAAAAGTATCTCAAGATGAAGAGAGGGTGACAAGCAAGAACATAGCCCTGACACTCTCCTCAAAGGCAATCCCTTGCAAAGTAAGCTTATTGGCAATGGAATGAAACTAATTCAACAAGAAGACATAGCATTGCCTTCCTTCATACCAAGATCATGATTTTCTTAAGCCAATACAATTGTGAATATGGCTTTTGCTTATCATAAAGATTACATATTTTCTTCCATGACTCCTAAGCATCACCCTTCGTGTCAATGATGTTAAAGTAAATATTCTTTGACAAAGACAAAATGATAGTAGACTTGCATAACTAATCAAAGATCATCCCAAGCCTCTAGATCATACTCTTCAAGCTTTATTCCTTCAGTCTTCAATGGTCTAATTTGCCTTGTTTGAACCAAAACTTGCCATCTTCCAATAGTTGAAGTTATTGCTATCCACTTTATATATGCTAAAAATGGCACTATCCCTAGAAGCAATGCCATTACAACCACAAAGCAAAGAGTAAATGGGCTATTGTAATAACAAAGTATGAGTCCCAAAATTAGTCCAAAACTAAATGCAAGAGGTGGGGTGCAATATAATGTATCATTGTCAACAAAATAAATGCGTTAAAGTGCTCAAACCAAGTTTCTGCTCTCAACAACAAACTAACTCAAAATCGAATTTCAATATGGTTGTCCATAAAACTATAGTAAAAGAAAATGTAACTATAGGAAAAAGGCCAAAACACAAAGCTCCCACTGCTAGGAAAGTTAAGAGTTACAAGGGAGCTCTTTGGTTAGGCCATCTGGTAGCAAACATTGGTATTATTGATGTGGTCCCTATACACTACATTCTATGAGTGCTATACAATTAGCTAAGAATCCAATCTTCCATGTGTGAAGACAAAGCGCATTGAGGTGTGCTACCACTTTATCAAAGAGATAATTGAGGACAAGTCCATCGAGCTTATCAAAATCATGTAGATCTACTCACTAAAATTGATAGCTTGACTTAAACAAATTCAAATAGGTTAATGTCCTTACACGTGGAATTAGACTATAGTATCTACAAATCATCCCTTGGTAAGTATGAAATTACTACCAATGATTGTTCACATAACTACTATGATCATAGGAAGTGTCCAGTGTCCACCCTTCTTCATAGGAATTAGATATCTTTTGCAATATGAGGCATTCCTTTCTTTTCTAAGGGGACCAAAATTCTGGAGACTAGTAGATGCTAAGAGACTCTCTTAAATGACTTGATCGAAAGAGTCAATGTTGGATATCTTGTTAAAAAGATGGTTGTAGATTGGATCTAAACCATTCAAAGACTATGGTAGAAATAAGATCCTTTAATATCAATCTTGGGCGAAGATCAAGGTAGACTACAATCCTAAAGGGATTAATGATGGAATTCTTGTTAGAACAAGATCTATCTCAATCACAAATGTTTGTCAATCTCCTAATAAGCAGAATAACCAAATTAAAAGTTGAGTCAAATATAGAAACCCAAAAAAGGTAACAATGTTGATTTGTAAAGTTGCTTGTGCATGTGCAATGGGATTGCCTATGCACCCAAAAGGAATATTTGTGATTGCTTTAAGCAAGATTTTGATTGAATCTATTTGGAATCAAGATAAAAAGGAAGGTTATACTAGGCTTCCCCCAAGCTAGTGGCAAGGACCCTACTCCAAGGAGGTCATATTCACCGCTTCAGAGACCCTTGTTGTGAGAGGTCACTCCATAGGGAGTCTATTAGGTAGGAGGAGGTGTGGGTGCCATGAGGGCTCTAGTTGTAAATCCCTCTACACTCCTAGGATCAGGCTAACCCCTAGGTGACTTAAGATGGGATCCTAACGCCTTAATACTATTTTAAGGATAAGAATATTGTAGTTATTTTACCTTTGGGTTGTTCCTATTGATATACCTCCATATAGGCAAAAAGATGTAATAAGAAAACAAGATAATAAGGAAACCGCTTGACAAAGGCTTGTTTGATTCTATCTTTGTGTTGTGGATTAAATTATGTGAATGAACCCTTTTCATAAGAGGCAGAAGCTACTTGTAAGAGTTGCACATAACCGTGTAAGTGATTAGTTAACTAAAGATGATTCGTTTAACCAAGGAAAGTAGGTGGGTGTGATCCTCAACGGATCTGTCCTATGGTAGGGTAGTCTTGGTTAGTTGGGAGCTTCATTTTAAGATCCACACTCAGTTAGGATATGCTTTAAGAGCCTGGATTCTAGTGGGTTTGGCTAGATTACTTCCATTATGATGTGAACTCGGTTGAATTTGAGTGACAAACCCCATAACATTCCAAGGAGTGCTAGGTGGCATCACTTAGAATCCTCTCCCGATGGGCCACGACATAATGCCTTGGAAAGAAGTTTCAAGTGTCACGTTACACTTTCCCTTATTCTATTGTCATAGTAAGAATAAAGAATAAAGTGATAGTGATGGGCAACCACCACCTATAGTGTACAAGTTTGTGAGCAATAACTACAAGACAAATATAGGCAGTTAGGCACAAGTAGCCTTTAACCCCCTAACACTTAGACCTCCTATATACAATCTTAGCACCATATGAGCTAGCCACCCTTTCCAACGTATGAGTCAAGTCAAGAGAGAAAAGAAAGTACAGAGAGGTGGAGACAAAGTCAACTAAACATACCCATGCCTTCAAGCTACATAGCCATTATTGTGCTAAATAGCATGAGCAGAGTCAAAGCATTCCATTCATAATACTGGGCAAGTCCAATGCTCTCATCATTGCTCCTCAAGTTGTAGATGTGCTTATGGTTGGAACCCTTGTGTTGGAAAAATGATGCTTTGTCACTAAGAGACAGTGAGATGCATTGCTTGGCCAAGCAACCTTTCCCAATCCATTCCTCAATCTTCCCCTCAATCCGCTCCCTAATCTATTCCTCAATCCATTGGGCCATTAGAGGTCCCTTTGCTACACTCAATAGGGGATGGACACCAAACAAATTCAACCATGGCTTTGCGGGCCTTGAAATTTCCACTCAACAATCTCTAAGGCTTAGATCCTACACTTGGATCAATCACCTACTCCCCCACCCCTAACTATATCCTCACTCTCACATATTATGACATTAACATGATGGTTTATGAGCCAGATACACATACCAAAGAGGAGATCCCATCCCTTAGTGATTAGTCATCCCATAGTAATCTCCCATCTGCATTTGAGGTATCTATACAATGTAGGACTAGGATGTCAGTGACGCCTCCCAGCTTTCCCTATATTATCATTAGGCAAACAGGGCAAGTGGTCATGAATAAGGAGGGGAAAACACTTATCAATTTCATGCATGAGTTTGTTGTGTTTGGATATAGACAACATTATTACACTATGGAAATACCAAAATCCCAAGAAGAGAGAAAATGTCATCTCTCTTCATAGAGAGTTTCCACATCCATTTGCAGAAGATAGATTTTCAATTGGATTATATATAGTCATGCATCAGGAAACATATATCCTGCCTTCACTCAAAAAAGCATGAGATGCCTATAACACTAGGCCTACCTTGTCCCACCTAGCTTGAGAAAAGTCAATGTAAATTAATAAAGTAAGAAATTGATGAAAGTCTTAACAAGTGGCAGCAGCATAAGAAGGTGGCATGCATGCAAGTTGAGTCTGGCTTAACATCGCACCTTGGCAATGGTGATTATGCCACCCTCAAAACAAAATGTTTAAGTATATTGTTTGTTTTTTTTATTTTTTGTTTACTTGCATGTTTAGTTTTTTGAGACGAAGTAATTTATTGCATGTATTTTTCTTATTAGGTCTCATATGTGGGTCATTCATTGACTAGAATGGAGAGGGAGCATGGATGATGGCAATGGCATGGAGCATCTTGCGAGCAAGCTATTCTAGCATGGAAGAAGTATAGTAATCTTTAAACTAACAGTTTGTGGTTTCATATGTGCTCAGCCATAATGTTTAATTTAACTAAACTTGATTCTATATCCCTTTTTTATTGTAGGATTATTATGTTGGACCATTGTAGAAGAACAAGGTCTCTGATTAGAGATTTCATCATGTGGATTTTTTCCTATGCATGGATATACAAATTATGTTGTACTCATTTTTCTTATATATATCTTTTTTATGTACGGATATAAATACTTTGTAACATTCTTTCTTTTAAATACATTAAATTGATACCTAATAATTCATTTTTGGACTTCATTACTTATGATAATTTTTGTTTGTATGCGTCCATTGGGTTTATGCATTCATTTTCCATTATATGTCTAGCTGGATAGCAGACATAGTTGTTAGAAATTTGGCCCTTTGTAGGGCCAAATCTTTACTTTTTTTTTTCCCTCCTTTATAAATAGTTGATATAACCTTCGATAATCTTTTTGTACAATCATCAAAATATATGTTAGTATAAGCTTTGATATTGTACTCATTGTTTCCAATGCCTTTTTTCTCTCGCTAATTTTGATGCATATTTCGAGACAAATACCAATGTACTCGCTCAGAAGATTTTATTGATGCTTATTTTGATGGCAAGGCCTAATATTCAAAAATAATTTTCATGATTTCACATATTAAATTTTGTCAATATACCTAGCATTTATGGTAGTATTGTGAAGTTTTTTTATTGACTCTCAAAGTAGTGTGTTGAGATGGCAAGCTCAACACGTGTGGACATTGATGATGGACCCCATAGTTAGATAGGTCCACACATATACAATTAGCACGTCAAAAGTCATTATGAATCTTACATAGCCATTGAGTTATCACTCATTATATTAAGTCTGTTACACCTATCTACTATTAAAATATTGAGGATGCATGCTAAGGTGGATCGTTGATGAGCAAATAGACAATCATAATGAGGCATAAGTAATGACAAAGAAGAGCAACTGATATTATCCAAGCATAATGCAAGTACAATTGAAAGAGATTGATAGATCAAATGAGTGTGGGAATGAATGCCTTTTATAGGCTTACAGTAGGTGGTATTGGTAGGTGGAAATAGGTAGAAAGGGACCATGGTATTCACCAATTGTGGTTTTAATAAACCATGTATACATGACCTAGTCTAAGGATTTATTTGCAATGTGATTCTTTGCTTGGTTGTTCATTAGAAAGAGGCTATAGTGGATGTGATTGCACATTTCTCAACATCCCTCCTCAATCACAACCAAGAAAGACACTGAGTATACTAAGGCTATCATGAGTAGAACCTTGCTAAGTGTAGGCATGGAAAGAAACAACCATATAAAGCTAGAGGTTGTAGTATGCAAAGGTTACATGAGGAGTACAAGATCTTATGGTAAGAACATTTAGCAAGTACACATTTAAAACCTTTAAAAATCAATCAAAAAATGAGCAATAAAGGAGGGACTAGTGGTGAGTCCTATCCTTTTGTTCTTAGGTGTCTCCTTCTTCTTCTTCTCCATTGTTGTCTTCATCTTCTTTGACTTTTGCAAGATATGCTCTTTGAGATCTTTTCCTAGCATGACAAAATTTCTCAATATGCCTAGTTTTCTTACAAAAATCACAAACTATGCTATTCTTCCCTTTGTCCTTCACATATACAGGAGTTGTTGGTCTCCTCTTGGGGTGCTTGTTTCTCCCTTGCTCTTGATCTTATTTTCCTCTTCAAGGAGAGAGGCTTTGATATCTACAAGCTTTGGCTTTGGCATGTTGATTATTGTGGTAGACAAATTATCATACTCAAGTGGAAGACTCTTGAGAAGTACTCCAATGCAAATGTCTTCATCTATCTTCAAGTTGATTCCTGCAAGTTGTGTCAACAAGCTTTCCATATAATTTAAATGAGTTACAAGTGAGGTATTACTTTTCATGTCAAGGCTAAAAATTTCAATTAGTAAGCTATATTTGGAGGATTTTGAATGAGCTCCAAACAAGGTTTCTAATCGATCCCATGTTACTTGAGAGGTTTCACAATCATCAACATGATGAATGTAGCTGTCATCAAGTTTGAGCTTGAAAATAGCTTGAGCCTTATCATCATTTTTATCCCATATGACTGAGAGTGCAGCTTCCCTTGGTTTCTTTTCTTGACCACTTGTGATTGACCACAAGCCTTTCTTCATCAGGATCAGTTTGATCCTAGTTTTGCCATGTGTGGAACCCAACACTGTTAAATCGGCATGAGGGCGAATCTTTGCCCATTTTTTTGGCAGGACCAGCAGCAATTAACTGAGAATAGACCAACAAAAGAGTTGAATTTGAGTGTGTCAAAGGACACAAGAAGATTAGTGTTAACCAACACTAGTTAGTATCAAGAGATACTATACACTTGATGTTAAGTCTTTTTCTTGCTAATTTGAAGTAGTAGCTTTGCTGAGAACTGAGTGTTGTAGCAAATCAAAGGGTCCATGACATCATTGAGCTAAAGGAAGTGAGAAAATGAAGTAAAACATGAGCTTGGATTAATGGCTATGGCTGCCCTCTTTAGGGTTTTGACATGCGACTGGTATTTTTCTTATCACTGCTCACAAAGGTAGCCATTTAAGGAACCCTCTAAGTGGGAGAGAGCTTAGATGTATAACTTCAAAAGCCCTATGGAAATCATCAGCATTGTTATGCGTGCAGGTGGAATGGATAGTACGAACAGAGATGGCGCAAATCTGGACAGCGATATGATGTTGCATGCGCAATGTTGGAGAGGAGAGACATCAATGTTACACCATAAAGTGATAGGCAAGAGTGCCTTGAGTCAAGGAAGAGTTCTCCAGAAAAAAGCATAGGTTGACAATGCATGGGAAGAGAGATTCAAGGCCTCCAATGAAGGTGGGTAGCTATGGAGGTAGGTGAGAGATTCGTGGGAAAGTGGAGGGAGCCAAAAATTCAAAATGAAATGACCTAATTAGTGGCCTAATGACTCAATAGCTTGAAACCCGCTTTGATACCATGTTAAAATATTGAGGATGCATGCTAAGGTGGATCATTGATGAGCAAATAGACAATCATAATGAGGCATAAGTGATGACAAAGAAGGACAATTGATATTATCCAAGCATAATGCAAGTACAACTGAAAGAGAATGATAGATCAAATGAGTGTGGGGATGAGTGCCTTTTATAGGCTTACAGTAGGTGGTATTTGTAGGTGGAAAAAGGTGGAAAGGGACCATGGTACTCACCAATTGTGGTTTTAATAAACCATGTATACACAACCTAGTATAAGGCTTTATTTGCAATGTGATTCTTTACCTTATTCTTCATTACAAAGAGGCTATAGTGGGTGTGATTTCACATTTCTCAACATCTACAATTGGCACTATTATAGTGCTAGTTGATTAGTATAGTCTACTATGCAATGTTTGACTTAGTAGGCCACTTTTCTTTATATTGCAACATATCTATACTTTAGGGACATTATAATTATGCAAAATAAAAAGAAAAAATCAACAAGAAATTGTTTTGGTCTCCATCTCTCTGCTTGTGTTCTTAAGTAAGCTTTCTCTTTGTATGTATGGTGTGTGTTTAGTGCAGCAGCTCAAGCAAGTCTCCTCACCATGCAATTCATGACATGATACTAGAGCTACACTACTAATAGAGAATGGTTTTGGAGGCTAAAGTGAAGGAGAAGAAGCAAGGATTCAAGCAAGCAAGCAAATGGTAAGAATATCTCCCACTCTTTCTTTTGGATAGTGCTTGTGGAGGCACTCAAAGCAAGGCAGAACAAAAATCTCAGATTGCTATGAGATTTGATGTGCAAGAATAGCATTGTATAATGATTTCGATTATGTTGACCAAAAGTGGATGCACATGTTATAGATTTTGAATTTGTAAGTTCCAATATATTTGCTTGGAAGCAAACACAAGTTTTATCTACAAACATGTTGTAGATTCCATGTAGTGTTGAGCACTCACAGTGAAAAATGTTAAAGGTTGCAAAAGACTCGCTTGCTATTTTGTATCAATTTTGTGATAACGGAAAAGAACAATGGAAATTTCATCAGTGAGAAGCTGGACAAGAACGGCTATCTATCAGGAGAAATTCCATATGATAAACTTCCTTAATGGAAAAGGCATCTTTGAGTTTGTTTCAAGTGAAGAAAATGAGCCAAAGCTAACATTGTGACTACAAATGAATTAAAGGCATAGAAAGAATGGAAATCAAAAGATAAAAAAGTGATGTATTGGCTATTTTTAATCATTGATAACACTGTGTTGGGGCATATCAAAAAGCCAAAAAGTTCTCATACAGCAGGGGTTTGAAAATATATGTTATGTGAATACAAAGGTGTAGACAATTCATCTAAAGCAAGAGTTGAATGCTTTGAAAAAAGAAAAAATGTTTGTCAATGAGTATATTTTAAAGGTCAGGAGCATTGTATATTCTTTCCAAACAATTGACACAATTCCTAATGATGATTTGTTACTTCTATGTATGTATGGAAGTCATTTCCAAATTTTGATGAGTTGGTCTCTCTCGTGATCACTACAAATATAAATATGTAGGGTGAACCTTCAAAAGAAAGTAGTGAACGTATGTGATAATATCGCAAGGTGAGACTTGAGCCATGTTGTTGGAGTTATCAATCACTTTATGTAGATGCCTAAAAAGCCTCATTTGGTTATAATTAGATGCATATTGAGGTATGTCAAGTCCACTTTGCATTCTTTTTTATGAGGCACGTAAGGATATGCATATATTTGGATACATAGATGAGAATTGGGTCAGTAGCACGTCTAATAGAAGATCTACCAATGGATTCATGCTTTTCCTTATTAGTGCAGTAGTTATGTGAAGTAATAACAAGAAACCTATAGTCATTTTATTAAATGCAGTGGCTGAGTAGAGAGATATTGCTATGGCAACATGTGAGATGCTATGGTTGTAGAAGTTATTGGATGACTTGGATGTGCATATAGATGGTCTAGTTTTCATTCATTATGGCAGCATGAGTAGCATACAATTGGCTAAGAACCATGTGTTCCATGCTAGGACAAAACACATTGAAGTTCATTACCACTTTGTGAGAGAGAAGATACATACAAATGAGATCGGCTTCATATATGTCAACAGACATGATCTAATAGGTAAGATCTTCACAAAGGCATTGGGTGGAGAGAAGCTTCAAAAGTTTTGAATCTTAATTGGAGTTGCAAAGATGTAGTTGAGCTTGAAGGGGAGTGTTGAGACGGTAAGCTAAACACATACATACATTGATGATGGACCACTTGGTTAGATGGGTCCACTCTTCTATACTTAGCACATCAATGGTCATTATGGCTCTTACATGGCCATTGACTTATCACTCATTATATTTAGTTTAATGTGCATATCTACAACTAGCAATATAGCATCAGTTGATTAGTATAGTTCTTTATGCACTATTTGACTTAGTAGGCCACTTTCTTTTAAGTTGTATTTTATGTATACTTTCTATACATTGAAAAGTATGTGAAAAAAGAAGAAGAAATCAACAAGAAAACATATTGGCTCCCGTCTCTCTTCTTGTATTCTTGAGTGAACTTTCTCTTGTGTCTATAGTGTGTGTTTAGTGCAACAGATCAAGAAAGTTCACCCACCATGCGATTTGTGATAGAGTGGGTAGAAAAACTCTTAGTTAGAAGAAGGTAGCAAAAAAGGGTTGATAACCAAAAGGTGATGAAAAAGGATTAGGGTGAAGTTGAGATAGAAAAGCAAGATGTAGAGAGTTGGACAGCAAGAGTATTGACATAGAAAAGCTAGTGGTCATATCTCCTCTCTCTCAGAGTCAGAATCAAGTTGTCCTCTTCTCCTAATGATATGTGTGTGTGATGCACTATCCCTCTTAATATACTAGTCAAAGGGGAGAGGGGGAGAGAGAGAGGGTATGCTTTTAGCATTTCAACTAATATCACTAATGATGTCAAGGGATTAATTTTGGGATGCAAGGAAGAAAAGGAAGTTAATGCTTTTTATAGCATGGCCATCTATTATTATGAAAGAGAAGCCAACTTTTACAAAAAAGAGCTTTTAATCTGCTTGGAATTTAAAAAATAAATCCAATGTCATCCGATCGCATAACAAGTAATCACCACATCTTGTTGAACAACATCCCTTTTGGGACTCGACTAAGGCATAGACCTTGGTAGCGGTCAGCAATTGACTCTCACAGTACCCTGCTGTCATTTATTACAACAAGCATATAACTCTGGGCTGACATGGATTTTTTATACTAAAATATTCTGAAATGATGTACTTTCACCAGTACTTGGTGGGCAGCACTTTGGTTACACTTTTCTCGCCTTAGTGTACTTGGCAATAAGGCTAGAAAGGCTTCAATGGTGCTATGGGCTGCACACAAAATGCAATCGTTTGCTTATAAGATAAACTTTCTAAGGATGTAACCTATCCCAACAATATCATCACCTAACCACACTTAACCGCAAGTGACTATCCATCAAGCTAGTCCTTATTATTGTTTTACACTGTAAAGATACACTTCATAATCTTGTTTTGAAATAGCTTTTCAAGTACTTCCCACTTACGAATTGGTATACAATACCTCATTAATAGTGATTTTTGTCCTCATTATTTTGATATAGTTAGAGCTAGAAGTAAAAATATAGGATTATTTTAATTACATAAATCTTCACTATACAATAAGAATTATTGACTAGAAATTGAGAGAACATATACAAATTGCAAGAAGAAAGAGAATAGAAGAGTACATAACACAAGATTGGCTACAATCTCCCTCCATGTATGGATGAGCATCTCCCTCATGCATGTATCTATAGATTTGCATTATCTTTTTGTGCTCAAAATATATGAAAAATATCCTTTTTGGACTATTGCTTTCTTTCATGAATAAATGTTCTTTGGTGTATTATTTTTTTACTCATAATTATATGAACTATCCTAAGATTTATACAAGAATATTCTCTAGTCCTTTAAACCTTGCATAAAAGTTACAACCAAAAAAAGAAATTGTATATGTGCACATACAATAATCATGCACTAGATAAGCATCCAAAAATAATTTATCATTTTCTATTAGAATGTGATCTACTCAAAATAATTAATCTGTATAACTTTGTTTAGTAATCTACTCACCACAACATAAAATTCATTAGTACCAATAAATCTACCAAGCACAATGCAATCAATGCTACATGCAAGCCCACACATAACAAGTCACTATCACATGGCAAATATAAATGAGAATTTATAAAATTCATTTTTAAAAAATCATCTTACTTCATAGCAATGATCATAACATTGCTTGGAGGTTAAAAAGCAAATGTTATCATTTGAAAAATCAAGTTAGATAGGTGACTAATCACATGTTGATACTACCTCATGCAATGAATCTCACTACATTAATGAGGTAATCCAAAATATCTATGTACTATCTCATACAAGAAATTTGTACATACCCTATGAAAATAAGATAGCCATGGATCTTCTTAAAACGCTAGCTCATGCGATGAATCTATGTCCATCGAACATTAATGTGAATGTGAGTGATATGAAGCTATTAAATAATCATAGTCCAAAGTGAACAATGACTTTTGAATCCATTGAGATTCTTCTCAATAAATTATTCTTGTACTTTACTAAATACTTACGGTATCAACTACTAGTGGTTTTATCATGGTCAATGATAACTTTTATAGTACTAGAATTTCAGTATCTTTCTGTAACAATGGAAGTACATCTACAACCAATGTCATAGGTTAAGTACCCTTAAAGGGTTTTAGTAAACTAACATGAATTAGCCAATGCCTGATTTAAATGCATTATAGCTAATCTTTTGTACACTAAGAAATAGTCTATAATATTTTGGACCTAATGTGATATTTGGATACTTCTCTTACTACAACACAAAACAAATTGGTTCCCTACCATCCATCTACCAGGTACAATGCGACCAATGGTGCATGCAATGCCAAGCATAATAAGTCACTATTATGCAACAAATAGAAAATGAAAATCCACAATCATAAACAAATATAAAATCATCTTATTTTCATAGCAATCATCATAACAAAATAGTTATTACCTTCTTATTTTCATAGCGATTATCATAATAAAGTAGTAATCAAGTTATAAAACCAACCATATATATTTAAAATAGTAATGTAGTAGAACCTTATTTTAGTAGTCAAGGAATTAAATCAATGCTCAATCAAAATTGTCTAAAGGGAAGTATTGAAGTTATCCTTGTTCTAATTAGGGAAAAATTAATACCCTATGAAATATCTTCTAATGGTGCAAAGCCACATTTGGTAGAGCCAATTTTTGGCAGCTAGTGGTTTTCCAAATGATGGTTTACATGGTAGTTGGTTTGCCTCCCTACAAATTTATATATGTCTATCAAGAGGCTTCAACTCATGAATAAACAGGCATTCTAGTTTTCTACACTTTGATCTTCTTCTCCTTCATTTTACTTGCAAGATGTGTTCATTTTTGTTAATAGATTGAGCTTTACTCCAATTTCCAATAAATATAGTCATGATTCCGATGGTCTACTTTTCTTAGCTTTTGTATGAGGATCAACCCACCTATAGGTGTCTATCTAGTTGCACCTCTCTTGCAATAATCAAGTGTGATGGTGAACCAAACCAAGGGCCCTTGAAATCATCAATAAGTGTTGCATGTTGACTCCTAGCAGTGCATTATCGTGCTTCCAAGATGTTGTTATATATCATGTTGGGGTTTTTTATGCCTAAATGTATGGACGATTCAACTTTGAAAATTGAAAAAGAAATGGATTCAACAAGCAACCTCTCTCTCTCTCTCTCTCTCTCTCTCTCTCTCTCTCTCTCTCTCTCTCTCTCTCTCTCTCTCTCTCTCTCTCTCTCTCTCTCTCTCTCTCTCTCTCTCTCTCTCTCTCTCTCTCTCTCTCTCTCTCTCTCTCTCTCTCTCTCTCATCCTAGCATGTTGTAAAATAGGACATTTCACGGCAAGAAGTACGATGTGCTTCATAATAAATTAAAAGTTGAACAAAACAAAGTGCTAGAGAGTGGATTAGCATGCTTACAAGTATTTCATATATAGACATCTAATCTATAATTCATGTTTCAACCAATGTGTTATATACCTAGCATGTTATATCATGGTGACTTTGAATGTGAAGCATGGATTCAAAGAGGAAGCACAAGGCTTTGAGATGACAGAGCTCCAACACATATAAACAAGGCCTATCCACCTAATGCTAGTTGCCCAAATTGAACCTTGTGACAAAGCTCCAACACATACAATGGTCACGATTGCCCAAACCTAACCTAATGTATGTTATTTTCTTAAAATGTCCAACATGTTTCCAAATACGTGCATCCACAAAGCACCTCCATGTACAAAGTACAATTTTCTTAAATGTCCAACCTATCTCCAAAGATGTAAGAATGGGCACCTACAACGCGCCACCATTTACAAAATACCATTTCCTATGTGACAACATGATGCATGGTGCTTGTTGTATCAAGCACTACCCCTATAAATAACCTTTCAAATTTGGATATTGCTTCATTGAGCTACCAAGATAACATCTCAACGTTTGAATCTATGTATTCTTAAGACTCACCAACACACCCAAACCAATGGGACAACCCCATTGGCAACAACATTTTTTTGTGCATATTTATTTATTGATTAGGCTTGTGAGAAACTAATTTGTATTGAGTACCAAAGGCGAAGGCAAAGTCATATGAGGTGTTTTTGAGGTACAAAAATAATGCTCTCATCTAGCATCCACAAGGGATTGGTGGAAAAGTTGCAACTGTATCAAAAGTTAAATTATGGTCAATAGAGCAAATATTTATGCATGTGGCTACAAAAGGGTGAGCATTGGTGGCATGCTCATTGAGGGGATGCAAACCTCAACTAAGCTAGCTTTCTATTGAGTGCCCTTCTAAAATGGTAACACATACAACCAGAATACACTTGTATTAGGGATATTAACACAATCAAAACCTCATGATCTTACTCACATTTGGAGGATATGGCTAGTAAATTGTAAGTGTTACCCCCACAATCAACATGGACTCTCCCCTTTATTGCCACATTTCTCTTTTCCTCAATATTGCTCGAATCAACTTAAGAAAACTATGTGACGTGAAGCTTGGGAGGGCAATGCCACACATCTTAAATTTATTATTTCCCGATTATGCTTAACCATATCTTTGGTTTTTTCTCTCTTTAAGTACATTTCGAAAGAATAGTGAAACATGTCTAGTTCACATCAAATGCTTTGATATTTAATCAACAATAACTATTCTCCTCTTAAGAATAGCTATTCTTTTGTAAACTACCCTCATTGTTGATACTTACTTAGAACTCTACATGAACTTTTACTAACCCAAGGAAACAATCTTGAGTATTTACAGAATGCATACAATGTACCAATGTGTACTTTGACATTTTCCTAGATCGTCTCCTTATTCATTCTCTAAAACCTTACATTTGTTGGTAAAAAAGTTTTACTTTATTCTTGTCCGTGACTTTGCAATATTTCAATGGTAAAGTAACTTACTTGGTTGCTGCATATCTGAGGATACACGCACCCAACACAAAAACATGCATGAACACAAACTAGGTTAATGAAAAGATGAGTACATCTTCCAAATTTCACCAACGGCTTTATGCCTCTCAAGAGCACCTCAAATACAAATGATTGCATATTAAAATATTCACAAGATGATAGTAACATTCAAGTACTCTACACCCATCAATGATGACAATCATCAATTCATACTGAATGGATTTTCCATTAACTATTAGCTTAGCGGCCAACAATCCCAAGTCCAACTCAAAACCTCCCAAAACAAAACATATGGCAAAAATTTAGAAGGAAAAAGGAACATATAATGAGTAAATTCCCAATTAAGGAATGGCATACTACTCAATTTTTTGCCTTTTTATCATTCATAAGATGCTACAAGCTTACATTTTGCAAAAATGAAGTCTTAAAGCCACAATAAGAATGTTAATGTAATAGGTATTCTATACTGGACACTATATAGTCTAAGACCAATGATCATTTGAGTCTCTTCCATAAAGTACCTTCGTGGCCAAAGGGTTGACTCTCAGGATAGAGGATTTCAGATAACACCTCAAGCCATTTAATGAGGCACATGCCGGACCTTTCAAGGAAGTGAACACCATTGCCAACTATCACCTACAAAATGTAAAATGAGCAAACAAAGAAATAACCACTTGAACTCAAGCTACTAATTATCACAAGCAAAAATGTGATCATAATAAAATGAACTTAATAAAAGAAATGGAAATAATAATGGTGTGGTTTAAAGCTAAGGTCATTAAACAACAATATAAAAACCACATTGGAGGCAACAACTCCATCTCCATTGGGTGCCTTACAAATAAATGACAATATGAAAAACACATTGTTACCATTATTTTGCCCTATTACTATTTCAATGAATAGGCTACTCTCTTGTTGTTGTTGTTGTTGTTGTTGTTGTTAGCTCACGTGGTGTTGCTAATATGGCCGGTGTTGCCAACATGGCGCGCTACCGCGCTTCATGCTGTGTGAATCATTGTGAATGGAGCATTTCAATGAATACTGGGTTATTCCGTTATTATTATTAGTAGTATAATATTATTACTATTCATTTGTTTTACAGGTGTTGGGGTATACCTGAAAATCTTCTTTTGCCTGTGAATGGAAATGCGTGGCCAGCTCTAGGGACATTCCATGGAGATCCAAGCTCGTGTTTGCAAAAATCAAGATGTGAGGGGCGAGGCCACGGATGCCATCCCAAGAAACAATGGCGGAACGCAGGAACCCGAGCTTCACTGAGCTGAGCATACGAAGGTCTCCTGCAAGCTGCACGAGGTATGGCGAAACAAGGAAAGACGGAGAGGCGGAGGGCGAGGATCCAAAGCCAGTGCACAGCAGCACGCGCTTCGTCCTACAGCGCCCTGCAGACATGCTCCTCACCACATCCACCCTGCTCTGCAGGGATTCGATCAGTGCTTGCACCTTCTCGCCTGACACATTGACCTCCCGCGCGACAGCGGCTATGGCTTCCCATGCCTCCTTCACGCATCTTGGTCGGCTCGCCACGTTAAGCAGCCTCACTCTCCTCGAGGAGCCACAACCGCAGACTGCCTGCACTGCTGCTTCCGTGCGTCGCAGGTCCTGGCATAACCCTAGTTCCGCCTGTTTTTTGAGTATCAATATACAGGAAACCCTAATTCCGCCTGTCTACTTAGAGAGACCATCAAAACAGACACATAGAGAGCGCATTTGATGGAAGAGAGGGGGCATTTTTGGAATGTCGATTTGTTTTGTGACTGACCGTGGTGATGATGATGTCTGGACGGAGGCTTGCAAGCTTCCATGGCGAGACGCGGTAGGGGGCGAGTCCCCATTCCACCATGGAAGCTGCCGTTTCTATTCCTCCGAACTCGGCTTCCCACAAGACCGCACTGCTGGCCATCGTCATCATGAAATGGAGCGGATGATGATGATGACGATCACTTCCGCCAGTTTTGGACTCCGTGCAAACCTCCGCCATATCCCCTGCATCGCACTGCTCTCTTATCCAGGCTCACATCAGTACGGGACCTCTCTCTCTCTCTCTCTCTCTCTCTCTCTCTCTCTGTGTCTGTACACTTACAGAAGGGTGAGCGTGCCCCACAAGCAGATGCGAACAGCCCAGCGCGTTTAGAATGTCGCAAGCTGCAGGAACCAAGCTCACGACCCTCATCTCTCTCTGTCTCTCTCTCTCTCATCCTCCTATTTTTATCTTGTAGCCTAGTTCCACGACCCACATAGCTATGTCGAAATTGGTAAAGCTTCTTTCAAAAGTGGATGTAATCTGTGGTTCTCTGCGCAAACGATCAACACCCATGTTCTGTCGCACACTCCCACTTGCTCGTGTCCTTTTCCACCCTACCAAGCTTGTGCATAGTAATGGGGTTAAGACTTAAGTAGTATAAATGAAGAGTCGTCACTCAAGTGAATAATGAATTAGAAGGCGCAAAGACTACAAAAGTATTACATTAAAATCGCATCGATGATACATGTCGAGGACATAATGGTGAAGGTGGGCAAGGCCATCTACATATTAACATAGGGAGATCTTATCAAAGTTCTTGGAATGGGAGATGTTTCTACGAACCTCACAAAAGCAAATGTATTATTGCATCACCCACTTCCTACAATGTAGTTTGTAACTAGTACCTCACTTACAAAGAAACTTATCAACAAATGAACACCGCAATATTCACATTCCAATTTTCATGCAAAGATAAAGAACATGCACTTAGAAGAGGGGAAAAAGCTTGAAAATCTTGTGTTTCACCCATGTTCAATTGGTGCAATACAACTGTGCAACAAAGATCATGGCCCTCCCATTTTCATCCAATGAAAAAGAGCATGTACCTAGAAGAGGGGAAAAAACTCGAAAATCTTGTGTTTCACCCATGTTCAATTGGTGCAATACAACTATGCAACAAAGATCATGGCCCTCCCATTGCTTCTAATGAGGAAGGATCTACTTTGTGTGTGAACGCAACATAGTAGGGGTAGTGAATGGAAGAGGAACAAAGAATCATGTCACAAAACTATGATATCTAACTTCAAGAAACAACTCTTCAAAAGGCACAAGAAGAAAGACTCAAGCGACTCAACAAGTGATCAATAAGTCTTAGCATTAGGAGCAAATGATTAAAAATTGTACATATTTTCAAATCGTATTGACTTTACTCAAGAGAAGGTGACATATAACTACCCATGCATATATATCTGAATTTTGATGTACAAACTTGAAAGGTTAATAATTGATCTTCCGCCTTGTTGATTGTCATGGCAAATGCAAGCCTCATTGAAACTTATAAGGTATCTAATCTAGGAATTAGTGGGCAACCTTTTAGCACCCAACTAGATCCATGAGATCAACCATCTATCATTGTGACCTATCTTGGATTGTCAAAAATATTGATGATTGGAGTGGATCTTGTTCTATCTCACAAGGAAAAGGTTGTCATAGTATAAAGCAAACTAGTCATGTTCACACTATGTCTTTGGGGCTAGATGGCATGTGATCTTGCCGAACTAATCCCATACTTGGTTCATAGTGAGTGAAATGAGGGGTAGCAAGTGCCAACCCCTCTACTATAGTACATCCAATCACTCGATTAACTTGGATATTAAAAACCTATTGAATGGTCTACAAGTGTAATTGGAATAGCTACCCAACTCATAAGATCCACTTCTCCATAGGATGGGGCTTTGGGACCTCCATCCACTCATCCAACATGCTTTAGTTATCTAAGTAATTTATTCTATCACATGGTTTTTACCTATACCTCTAGATAGCCCAAATGCCCTATGACCTCTAGATAGCATGTAATGTACTATGACCTTTGGATAGCCTAAAATGTACCATGACCTCTAGATAGCATGTAGTATACTTATATGTGAATATATACACCTTCAAACTCTTTGTGTTTCTGCATTGCTCCATGTTCTTTGAATTGCAAATGTTTAGAACCACTTTTGGGTTGTTCTGCACCGCTTTTAAGTGGTGTGATGGTACCTTAAAAGCAATTTAGTATTTTCTGTCAAGATTGTGGGAGAGAAAGAAGGAGTTTCACTTGTAGCTTTCTTGCTTGCACAATGGGGGAATACACACAAGGGTGGAGGCTGAAAACAGTTTTCCTCTTCTTAGTTGTGTAAGCCAAAAGAACTCAAGTACAAGGAAATAGAAGAACCCTATATATGGGTCTCAAACCAAACTCAACTAACCCTCCATCCATTCTGCATGACCTATCATGTGGTTTGATGCACATGAGTCAACATACCACACTTTGTTGCTTTCTTCTGCACTTGTTACATAATTGTTCATGTGTTGCACCATAAACAAATGTTCATTTCTGTCATCACCCTGTCTACTAGAAGATGCATAATTTTCTTGTTGCAGTTTTCCATTCATGATGTCATTCTGCTTTTTCTAGCAGTCTTTAGCCATATGATCCATTTTACCACAGTAGTAGCATTCAACATTACTGTTTGCATTTTGGCCTCTTTGCCATCCACCACGACCTCTTTGGCTCCCCCTGCCTCTAGAGTTACCACGTCCTCCTCCATAGGACTGGTTTTCTTAAGTTTGCTGCATATTCTGATTTCTACCACGGCCTCCAAATCGGCCTCCTCTACCTCTACCTCTACCTCTTCCAGCATTTGAGTAGAAGACAACTTCTTTTGAAGTTCCTTCTGAAGAAGATGCACCACCATTTCTCTGCTCCTCAGAAATTAGAAGAGCAATCAACTCCTCAAAATTAGGAAATCTTTCACGGACAGAAATGGATGTTCGAAACTATGCATAATCCTTTCCTAGACCATTCAAGGTCACAGAAACTAAGTCATCATCTTCCACTAGCGACCCAATGGAAGCAAGTGCATCTGCAATCTTCTTCACCTTCATGTGGTAGTCATTGATGCTCATATTTTCTCTTTGCACATTATGCAACTCTTGCTTGAGCTGCATTTTCCTGGCTTGAGTATTTGTGCTATACATTTTTGACAAAGTATCCCATGCCTCCTTTGGCGTACTTGCATCCTGAATATGCACAATCATAGAGTCTGAAATACTGATAGACAGCAGTACATAACTTTCCTGGCTCTCTCATGCCATGCTTTAAATGCCTGCATTTGCTGTTGATTGGGAACATCAGGAAGAACTGGTTCTTCTTCATTTCCTGCAACAAATTCCCAATATCCTTTTCCCATAAGGAAATTCGTCATTCTAAACTTCCATGCTTGGAAGTTGTTCTTGTCAAGCTTTTCAGTGACAATCTGTGAAAGAGAATCAGATGCCATTACCGAACACTGCAAAAAATTATGTCACTGCAAAAAACACAGCTTCACCCTCACAAGGGAAAATCTGCAAAACTGGCGAAAGTGGTATTTGACCACACAGTCACTTCCTAGTGACGATTTTGCATCAACAGGCAACAGGGATGATTCTGTAACTCCCAATGTCTCTGCGCACAAGCATACGATGCAATTTCTACAGTAACTTTTCACCGACCTGTAGAACAGTGGCTGCATAGCATAAAACTGGGCCTTTTCCTGAGTGCGTACAGAAGACTTCTGCCTTCAAAACAGGCCCCGAAATGGCCTCAAATCAAAAAAACAGGGTCGCCAAGGGCTAAAGCCCTATCCCGCAATATATACTGCCCTCTTGCTTCACCGCGAAGGGCGTCTCAACCTAAGACAATGCACTCTTGCAATTTCCGGCTGTGCTACCTGCAGAGATTTGCTCCCAAAACAGAAAATGAAAGCAACACTGCTCCTCTTACCAAAACACCGCGAGCTTGGCTTGCTTTCTTGAGCTCCTTACCACGAAGAAGGCTCTGATACCATGTCAAGATTGTGGGAGAGAAGGAA
The DNA here is from genome assembly GCF_053477565.2 of Lygodium microphyllum. Classification (NCBI taxonomy): domain Eukaryota; kingdom Viridiplantae; phylum Streptophyta; class Polypodiopsida; order Schizaeales; family Lygodiaceae; genus Lygodium; species Lygodium microphyllum. The sequence goes on from NC_141135.1 coordinate 107,450,618, forward strand.
GGAGTCTCACTTGTAGCTTTCTTGCTTGCACAATGGGGGAATACACACAAGGGTGGAGGCTGAAAACAGTTTTCCTCTTCTTAGTTGTGTAAGCCAAAAGAACTCAAGTACAAGGAAATAGAATAACCCTATATATGGGTCTCAAACCAAACTCAACTAACTAAGGTGGCATACTAACTGAGCCACGAACTAGAGTAGATAAGGGTAGCTATCATGTAGCTATTATTCATGGGCAGTGTACCAACCGCATCTGCAACTGACACGTCGGTGACATAAATGCACAACGGTCACCCTAGCATATCACGAGTGGAGCTCGATATCTCAACATTTTCTACCACTACAATACCACTTTTTAGTGTTGGAAACTAAATTCTAAATGGTGTTGCACCACTGAAATGTTGTAACATTGTACCAACTTTGATCACTTTCAGTGATGCACAGTCACTTTTCAATGGTCCAACACTTAGATGGTGGAGCGCCATTAGTCATTAAATTGAATGTTGTGAAGTGAATATTTGGTTTAGGCTTTCAAGTTGAGACCAAGTTTTATAAAGATGTGGTCCACTAGAATGATACAAAACCACTTTTTAGTGATTCAAGTTCACTTTCAATGAGGTAAAACCACTTTTCAATTATCTAGCACAAATCTTGGATGGAGCAAGGCCATAAGTTGTTAAATCAAATTGCAAAGTCAAGAGGAAGTTTATGCATTAAAATTGAGAGTACCTTCTACAAAGATGAGGTTCATTGAATGGTGCAAAACTACTTTTTATTAGTGTTAACCCTCAAACGAACGAAGGTGGAAAATCCGGAAAAGCTAAAGCAGAAGACAAAGACAAAGGCCAAGGCTAAGAGAAACAGAAGACAAAGACGCACAAGGAGAAGAGTCCTAAATAAGGGAGAAAGGCGCACAAGGAAAAGCGCAAGTCAAAACTTTTGTAAAAGAGCGCAAGCGCATCATGGTTTAAATCAAGGAGCACCGGCCGTGCAATTTGTAAATGTAGATGGGCAGTGGAAAGGAAGCTGGGAAGATAGAAGGACAATGGGAAAAAGGACCTAGAAGGCTATGGCCGGCCATGTAAAAAAGAGGAAAAGGGGATGACCGCCCAAAAGGGATTTAGGGTTTTGTATATAAAGTTGAAAAGTGAATGAGAAGCTCATTCTTGTGTGTGGCCAAAAGTAGCTCTCCTCTTCTTCTTCTTCTTCTTCTTCTTGCTTGCTTGAGCTTGTGCTTGAGAGAGGGAGTGTGAGAGTGCGAGGGAGTGAGTGTGTGAGGGTGAGGGACAAAGGAGGAGAAGCTCTCCATCTTCTCCTCTCTTCTTCTCTTCTCTTCTCTTCTCTTCTCTTCTCTTCTCTTCTCTTCTCTTCTCTTCTCTTGCTCGCGGCAATGGAGCTTGGAGCTTGGAACTTGAGGATGGAGCTTGCTTGAAGCTTGCACTTGGATCATGGAGCTACCGGAGTGCGCGGGAGAGGAGGTAACTCGAATGGCACGGAGGTAAGCTCACTACACCCATAGATATGGATGGCGCGTCGGTTATGTGAGAGGTAGCCATTACTGCTCAGCTTGGAACGCTTGAAACAATAGCGGTCCGTGGGTCTTGGCGGTTGAGTGAAAGCCCCCACATTTTGGTTCCGTTGCCGGGACCAACGGATTCAAGCCTTGAGCGCTTGCGCGCTTCGAATCGAGCATCAAAGTAAGGGGTTTCCCCCAAACCAGTGCTTGATATAGGTAGGAAGTGAGGGGGTTGAAGATGGTATTTGATCTCCTTGGCAAGTAAGTTTGTTTTTATTTTTTTAGATTTATGTTATGAGATGGAGTAGTGTAGGTATTTACTTTGTGATTTGGATGCATTTAGGATTTTTTTTAAAACAAACAAAAATAAGAAAAAGAAACAAACAGTAGGGTTCTTTGTTGCTGTATAACAGGCTAAAACAGGGAAATAGGGGCACAGATCCTTGGAGTGCCATTCGATTCGAGCACCACAGTGGTCCCAGGCATGTCTGGCGTTCCCTTGTAGTGTCTTGCACCTATCTGGAAGGCGTTGGACGATTCGATGTAGTAGACGTCAGTCTAGAGGCATCGCATGCAACTCGCGGGCTGTCAGCCGCGTAGTCGGACCAGGCCATCCGAGTCCCAGAATCGGATCAATCCATACTCGGACACTCGGACAACCATCCGATCGGATCATCCTGTCCGATCGGACCACTCGGACCAACTCGTCCGATTTTGGAAATCTGACCACTCGGACACACGGACCACTCGGACTCGGACACCCCAAAATCGGACCAACCCGTCCGATTTCGAAAATCAGACCAGTCCAAAATCAGACCAAGTCCAGAATCGGACCACCCTGTCCGATCCGATTCCTAGAATCGGACCACTTTTTCGATCCAAGTCCCAGAATCGGACCAGTCCAGAATCGGACTACTGGGCCGATCGAACCAACCCAAAGTCGGACGTCCGATTCTGATAATCGGACTCCTGAAAATCGGACATCTGAGAATCGGGGGACAAAAAACTGTCAAAATCGGACAGGTGTCTAGAACACAAATTTTGACTCATCTAAACCCCAAGATTGACCCCAAAGGCTACGTGGAACTAAAGGCGCATCACAGATCCATCAATGGGCTAAAACTTAGAGCAAGTAGTTCAAAATTTGGCTATAAACGATCCTCCAAATTGTGCATGGCTTTTATCGTAACGGCCCTGCGGGCCGGGGGAGACTGCTCCCCCCGGACCCCCGCAGAGGGGGCTCTGCCCCCCTCCGCACCTCCCCCAAGTAGGTTGGAGAGAAAACGCGCGCTGTGAAAGGTCCTCCAAATTGGACCCTAGTGTAGTAATGGCTCTACATAAGCATGGATACTCACTTGTAAAAGAGCAACCAAAAGCCCATACCCAAATAGAGAGAAACAGAGACCCTAGAACCTCAACAGGCCAATCTAGCCATCCAGGGCAAAAAGGCCACACCACAAGAACACATGTACATTGTGTTCAAACTACGTCTAGTCAAAGCATAATGTAGCATCATCAAGCTATTAATGCGAGGATGACTAGACATGACACTCTTGACGAGAGATGTGCCTTGAGCAACAGTGCACAGAAAACCCAAGGCATTGGTGGAGAATCCACATCTGGTCATGCAAGTGGGGACTCAAGGGCATCTGTCAGAAGGCTTAAATTTACAAGCCAGGACCCCGAAGATGAAGACATAGTACCACCTGCTTATCTTAGGATCAAGCTCACCGCGAAAAGAGAGCATACTATTGATGCTCTGATTGATGAAGGAGCAGATTTTAACATCTTGACCTATGAATCATGGACCCTACTAGGCCAACCAGAGCTCACACCGACTAGTGCAACTCTTAGCCCTTATGGGGGACACCCACAAGCACTCATAGGGAAGTGCAAAATCCTTGCGACAATTGAAACAGAAAGCTTGCCTATCCTATTTCATGTTCCTCCAAATAGTGCTAGCTGCGGGAAAGAAACCCTCCTAGGAAGACCCTTCAAAAGGGCGACCAAGTGTGAGGCCGACTATGTAGCACAGAGGATACACCTGACACTACTGAGTGTGAGGATAGTCACAACCTTTAGCAAGGGTGACCTCATCGAACCTCGAGGGAAAGGCAAGCAAGGTGCTGACATAACAGCCAAGCCTGCTGACGAGAGCAAGGACTTGTTGGAAGAGTTAATACAAGCACAGGTCGAACAACGAGAACTAGTGAGTGTGGCCAGGCCTGGAACAATAAGGCCAAGAGACAATGCCAAGGATGGGCTTTGGACTTACAAATATCGTAGAAGACCCCAAAAGAAGCCCAAGCCTTATAGACACAGGCATCAATGGAGGGTCAGCACAACGCCGCGATGGATATCCAAAGCATTGCTACGTGCTCAAGGGTACTACGTAGGCAACCGATGGATTTGGGTACCAAAACCCCCTGTTAAACCTCCTTTGTCGACTGAATGCTAGGACGTATCAAAAGCAAAGAAGCATAGGAGGAGATCTAAACGAAAAACCAAGTCCCAAGTCAAAAACAATGGAGTGACCGAGCCCCTCATGGTCGAAATCAAGAAACCCAACGGGACCAATTGGAGGGTAGATCCTCAGCCTAGTGTACTTGACAAGAAGACATCATATGTAATCGTTGAGGATACGCTAAAGCCACTAGTGCCCAAGGAGCCTTTGATTCCCCAAGAGGATAAGGAGCACCAGAGGCACTACGCTACTTGTGAGATGGCTAATTGCTCAACAAAACAAATGGCACAATCGTCTAATAGCCTTGAGCAAATCATTCAGCTAGTGGCAAGTCCACTTAAGAGTCCTAGATCTCCTACACCCTCTTTTTCCAAATGGACATAGGAAGCACAACAGCAGTCGTCAAGGGCGGCTGCTCAATCCAAATCTCCATCTCCATCTAAGCTTCCAAATGTCCAAGAGGTGGGACATGACACCATCTGTAGCTCTCGGCCCAAGGATATACCTATGCAACCTAAGGTGGCTAGCTCAACTGATACTCGACCTACACAAGTGAATGCTCTAAGAGCAACGACCACTTCCAATTGCCCTAAGGACTTGACACCGCAATCCACCAAGGGTAGCCAGCCCACTAAACTAGCTGCTACTACTTCCAATCAGGGATCACAGCAGCTGCAGCCCTTAGCTGTGACAATGCCCCTTGTGGAACATGTCCTTAGTAGTTTACCTGTGGAGGAGGTGTCACAATCAAATCCCTCGACAACTCCAGCACTTTCAAAGTGCCTAAAGCCTAGGTTGGAGGATTTAAACACAAGGGAGTTGGCTGAAGAGCTAGACTCTCCGAAAAGGGAGGTAGTTGTGCTCTCACAACCTAGCAAGGCTATTCAACAGGCCATGGCTATGTCCCATAAGGACACACTAGAGAGAGAGAATGCTGAGGCCCAACCAAGCATGTCAACGGTTGACCTAGTCCAGGGTCCAGATTCGTTGTTAGATGCACCTGCGTTGACCAAGAAAAAGAGGAGAAAGCAAAGAAAACAACAACAGTTGCAGGGGGTTGTGGACCCCAAGAACATTGAGGCGAAGAGCGCCGGAGAGCCGATGAATAAAGCATCAATTCCATCCACCAATGAACCCATTAATGCCTCTCGTAATAGCGGTGAACCCTCAGATACATCCTTGTGCTCTGAAAAACCAAAGCAACCGTTGCCATCAATAGTTGCTTGCAACACTCTATCCACTGATAATAGAACTCACATTGATCAATCAAGAGTGGATACAACGCTGTCACAACAGGGTGACAAGGTCATATCAGTCATATCCGAGAAGAACCATTACAAAATAGCAGCAAAACCTCAGGAGAAACATGAGAACCCCAAGAGCATAAGAAATCCTAGCGTTGACCAATCTTGCTCGTCTAGGCCTGAGCCCCCAGCCATGCTAAAGCCTAAGGAAACTCTTAGAACTTTGCATGAGATAGCAACCGAGCAAGCCCTCGTTGAACATAGAAGTGTCACAGAATGCTTAACTGATTTGGATGCTAAGCTCAAAGTGGTCGCACACGTCTACATCCTTGCGGACATGGGCACAATCCCCAAGGAGCAGCTTGGAGATTACTTGCCCTTTCCTCTATCCTAGGAAGAGCAAGAACATCTTAACGAGCACTACGACAGGCTCCTACATCAACGCATGCGACTGATCTCTGATGAGGAGGTTGACAAACTGCGCTTAACCGTCACATTCAATGAAGTGCTTTGCTGACCGAATCTCGTAGACATAGAGCAATTAAAGCGACTGTCAGTAGGCCAGAGTCAATTTGAGCAGCGTTGGTGCGAAAGCTGCATTGTAATGGCCGAACTAGGGGCTTAGATCATGACAGTCTCTGAGGAGCGATTGGCCAAATGGCGGTCTCAAAGAGACCCAACCTATGTGGCACCAACTTCCCTTCGAGTGCTAATTGGCATTCGGGGTACGGACTTAGTTGGAACTAGCCTAGAGAGCCCTTCGATTGATAAGGTTCTCACTGAGGAGGAGTTACACATTGCTAGTAGACTCAGACAAGGTTCCATGCTGCTCGATGTGGCAAAATACATATCGGTACTGTGTAAGCTGCCACGAGTGCTGGATGCGTGTGCCACGCTCCAGTACAACCCTGAGTTCTACAATTGGTTCTTATCCTCGTGAAGTGACATGGATTCATAAATATGTATATAAATAAATGCTGATTTTTGTGTCACCATGTATAAACAATATCAACACACACAAGCAATGATAGTCAAGCGCGCAGGGAGAAGAGTTGGGTCTGACAGGCTAAGCTTCTCAAGTCCTTCTCTCATCACGCATTTAAAAGCCGGGTGACCATCCCCACCTCCATGTGAAGGGCATGCAACCCACATTACCGCCATAGGAAGCCTTGACCAATAACTCTGATGGTGTAGACAGGGTATAGTCCCTTTCTATACACCTTCTTCCCTTTCCGGTCTATCCTTCCGAGGAGGAGCCCTGCCTAAATCCATGACCGCGTGAGCCGAGGTAACTCGACGTGAACCAAGATCTGCTAAGGGCAGGAGGCTAAATATACATCACGGGGGCCATCTCTCTACAACAAGCACTGCATGCCCACCCCTCCCCTTCTCGTCCTATGCGCTTAATAACCTGCACTATAATCCCTTACATATGAATGGTCTTATCATGTGACAAATCCTAATCCTTGATTTGCATCTTATAGGCCCCCCGCAAGGAAAACATGGAGACCCAAGGGTAGCTAGCTTGCAAGGACGCTCTTCGCAGCCGACGAGAACATGTAGCACACGCCTCTCCGCCAGTGCGCTACGTGCTCACTCTTAAAAGGTACGCTAAGAAACGTGGCCCCAAGCGACACTGCCTCGGATGAAGGCCGAAGAATCCGAGGGCCAGGGGAACACACGCTCGGGCACCAGGTGCTCACGAAGTGACAAGGCGGCCAAGGATAGGGCAGAATTTAATGAATTGTTTAAAGACATTCTGGAAACGGTAGCGGCCCGGGACTACGCCATTCATGTCCCGGCTAACATGTTCCCTACCCAGCCTCACGGGAGCCCCGCACTAGCACCGCCCCGATCGCCTAGCCAACCGGACTCACCCCGCCTCGTATCTATCAACTAAATCCCTATGATGTGCAAGTAGCTCGATAAGTTAGCATGCCATAACATTTTGTTTTTTGATGAGCAAAGGGGCAAGATCCCCACTTGTACACATTCCTATTACTTCTCATTAATGTATGTGATCTTAACAAGCAATGAAATAGGCATCCCAATAGACATCATAGAATTCTGAAAAAATTATGTCTTATCATGATTGCATTTGTTCGATGCACTTAACACAAGCGAGCATATACTCTCACGAAGTGATAAGTGGATGCATGATAATACAGGTCCTTGTGCGAAAGTGTTCAATGCCCAATCACCAAAAGACCATTGGCCCCACAAAGAGCTGCGACAAAGCCACGCTGCCGAAAGAAAAAATCACCCTTGCCGACCACCCACGTCACATAGCCCAAAGCATATTCATGGGCTACGCTCTCTTTCTGGGTCAAGCTCTATAGTTGGCTCACGGCAGTCATTACCTCAATTGTACCAACATCGCGTGTGTCGCAAGGAGGTTTGCAATATCTCAAGTGTATCTCCCCATCTCAACAATTGTTTCTCTAACAACGAGGCTAGGGCACAATCATCACTGTAATATCCATTTCTTAAGCCTTCAAAGCTTGACATTTTCCAACCCACTAAAAGGCTAGTAGCCTCAACATATTGCAATGGTTGTACTCAGGCAAGTCAAAAAAAAAAAAGAAAGAAAAAAAGAAAGAAAGCAAAAAAAAAGCACAAGAAAAAGAAACAAATAAGAAAACAAAAAAAAGAGAGAGAAAAAAGAGAACAACAAAAAAAAACAAAGAAAAGAAATGAACGAAAAGAAGCACCCACAATCACAGCACAGCACCTAAGGGTCCTCAAATTAGGTACATCCAGTGGCCTTGATCGACTGGCTCCATCCCTAGTCCCCTAGCCCTTTAGCATCACCCACAATTGTTTAGGGCACATCAAGGGCAGGACATACCTAGGAAGCTTATCTCGCCTATGGTTAGACCTGTCACCCTGACCCACTTGCACAATTCCCTCTTGCACTTTGCCTTAATACCATTGCAATCAGTGGTGGTAAGCACCACACGATTGGCCATGAAAAGTACACCGTCCTCATCAAGCAAGTCCAATAGCTTCTAGCTACTGAAAGTGCAGTGTCCCTGTATTCAATTATGCTACGTCGTGCAGTCCCAATGCAAAGGATGTCGCATATACCTTCATGTGTACTTCTTCTCAACAGGGACAACTTTGCTTCATCCACACATTGTTACGAGAAACTAGCCCACGGTCTTCTAACTATGTAATATCTAGTTATGCACGAGCACTTACATAATACCTGCACAGAAGTATATACACAGTTTGGATCCTCAAGTGCAGGACAATACTCTCAGCTTGCTTAGAGTTTGACCTGTCTCCCAAACTAATTGCATTATGTCTTGTGCACAATAGAGAAGACTAGCACTACCCTTAGGGAGAGACCACATGAGAGGTTTTCAATTGCAGGTGTTAAAGACTCCAATGAAAGTGTCGTTCGCTCTTCATCAATACCCAACTCTGAATGCTTATCCCTTACCATCCGACAAGCCCGCAAAGAATCGTCATGTGCAGAATCCCAACAAACCAACACTTGTGCTGGCCATCAATGCAATCCCCACACAGAATAGCCCTACCACCAACTCTAACAACCTTCCACCAGCCACCTTGGACACCAACAGGTCCCTAGGACCTTCTTCCACACCACCACCAACACTCCTCCATGGAAACCACAGGCGTCCTTGTCACCCACATCTTCGGTGCCTGCTACAGCCTGCTACCTACGATGGTGAGTGCCATGGGACTGGCACTCGTCTAGGAGGGGGGGTAATGTTAACCCTCAAACGAACGAAGTTGGAAAATCCGGAAAAGCTAAAGCAGAAGACAAAGACAAAGGCCAAGGCTAAGAGAAACAGAAGACAAAGACGCACAAGGAGAAGAGTCCTAAATAAGGGAGAAAGGCGCACAAGGAAAAGCGCAAGTCAAAACTTTTGTAAAAGAGTGCAAGCGCATCATGGTTTAAATCAAGGAGCGCCGGTCGTGCAATTTGTAAATGTAGATGGGCAGTGGAAAGGAAGCTGGGAAGATAGAAGGACAATGGGAAAAAGGACCTAGAAGGCTACGGCCGGCCATGTAAAAAAGAGGAAAAGGGGATGATCGCCCAAAAGGGATTTAGGGTTTTGTATATAAAGTTGAAAAGTGAATGAGAAGCTCATTCTTGTGTGTGGCCAAAATTAGCTCTCCTCTTCTTCTTCTTGCTTGCTTGAGCTTGTGCTTGAGAGAGGGAGTGTGAGAGTGTGAGGGAGTGAGTGTGTGAGGGTGAGGGACCGAGGAGGAGAAGCTCTCCGTCTTCTCCTCTCTTCTTCTCTTCTCTTCTCTTCTCTTCTCTTCTCTTGCTCGCGGCAATGGAGCTTGGAGCTTGGAACTTGAGGATGGAGCTTGCTTGAAGCTTGCACTTGGATCGTGGAGCTACCGGAGTGCGCGGGAGAGGAGGTAACTCGAACGGCACGGAGGTAAGCTCACTACACCCGTAGATATGGATGGCACGTCGGTTATGTGAGAGGTATCCATTAGTGCTCAGTTTGGAACGCTTGAAAAAATAAGCGGTCCGTGGGTCTTGGCGGTTGAGTGAAAGCCCCCACAATTAGTCTAGCACAAATCTTGGATGGCCATTAGTTATTAAACTAAATGCTATAGAGTCAAAAGTAGCTTTTAGACTTTAAAGTTGAGATTGAGTTTTACAAAGATGTTGTCGTTCATTGAATGATATGCAATATTTTAACATAGGGATACACAACTTCAAAGTGGTGCATCGCTTTAAAGTGGTAACATAGGACAATGAAACTTCATTAAGATAAATAAATAGGTCAAATTATGTTCCTAATCTTGAAAACTTGCATAAGAGGGTACTATGTATTGTATTGTATTTTTCCAAACACACTTGACTTACAATTCAAAGAGTATGCTACTGTATATAGCCTCATGATCTTCATTGGATAATTCAAACACTTTGGCTATGCCATTGACCATTATAAGTTTCATAGGGAATTTTATTGTTCTTATCAAGTGGGAATATATAAAACTTATTGGCTTGTTGTCCCATAGCTCATAAAAGTTTAGGCCTCTATCTAATTGCCCAATACATCCATATGCTCCTTAGTTCCAAGTCCTTAGCTACAATACATTTTAGAATGTAGAAGTCTATAGTTTCTTCAATATTCTCTTCATAAGGGATAGAAATGCAAAAGTTTTACAGGCAGCATTTTCTTCTAGATAATATCTTTCACAGTGCTCTTCCTGCCTTCATTTTTTAATCTTGAAAAACCTTGACATATGCTTGCTTACTCTACTTGATACTTTCTCTTGGATAGAATTGAATTTTACTTACATCACATGCATTAAATGTTTCCAATAAGTATTTGTGTGGCAATGGAAACTATGATTAGAAAGAAGAGGGCTAAGGATAGACTCCCAAAGTAAAGCGATACCATTACTTGTATTCTTGGGTGCAAGGCATCCCTTGTTGACAACTCCATCATAGCAGCCACATAAAAAACAACTACATGTGCTATCCACATGTGACTTACAACTTCTTTAAGAAAAAACATATGTACATACACCAACACATGTAGAGATCACTCGATTTCCAGATAAATAACAATTTTAGAGACTCAAAACAATTTTTAAAAATCTAGATATGTGTATACTTTGCCATGAGTCTAATATAGAGTTCAACCTACAATATAGAAGTACAATACTGCTAGCAATAACATTGGCAATAGTCAATCCTCCACCAACTAAAAGAAATCGGCATTGCTAAGAACTATATCCATTGGAAATACTTAACTTGTAAACTAACACAACATAAAAAGTATGGAGAAACTACTAAAAATATGTTACACTAGCACTATTGAGAGTGGTTCGGCACCAGAAGAGAGTCATGTGATAATTGTTGAGATATCGAGCTCCACTCTGATATGCCAGGGTGACCGTTGTGCATTTATGTCACCGACTTGTCAATTGTAGACGCGGTTGGTACACCGCCCATGAATAATAGCTAGATGACAGCTATCCTTATCTACTCTAGTTCGTGGCTTGGTTAGTATGCCACCTTAGTTAGTTGAGTTTGGTTTGAGACCCATATATAGGGTTCTTCTATTTCTTTGTATGAGAGTTCTTTTGGCTTACACAACTAAGAAGAGGAAAATTGTTTTTAGCCTCCACCTTTGTGAGTATTCTCCCATTGTGTAAGCAAGAAAGCTACAAGCGAGACTCCTTCCTTCTCTCCCACAATCTTGACATGGTATCAGAGCCTTGTTCGTGGCAAGGAGCTCAAGAAACCAAGCCAAGCTCACGGTGTTCTGGTAAGAGGAGCAGTGTTGCTTTCATTTTCTGTTTTGGGAGCAGATCTCTGCAGGTAGCACAACCGGAAAGTGTAGGAGTGCATTGTCTCAGGTTGAGACGCCCTTCGCGGTGGAGCAAGAGGGCAGTATATGCTGCGGGACAGGGCTTTAGCCCTAGGCGACCTTGTTTTTTTTATTTGAGGCCATTTCGGGGCCTGTTTTGGAGGCGGAAGTTTTCTGCTCGCACTCAGGAAAAGGCCCGGTTTTATGCTGTGCAGCCACTGTTCTACAGGTCAGTGAAAAGTTACTGTAGAAATTGCATCGTATGCTTGTGCGCAGAGACATTGGGAGTTACAGAATCATCCCTGTTGCCTGTTGATGCAAAATCGTCACTAGGAAGTGACTGTGTGGTCAAATACCACTTTCGCCAGTTTTGCAGATTTTCCCTTGTGAGGGTGAAGCTGTGTTTTTTGCAGTGTTCGGTAATGGCATCTAATTCTCTTTCACAGATTGTCACTGAAAAGCTTGACAAGAACAACTTCCAAGCATGGAAGTTTAGAATGACGAATTTCCTTATGGAAAAAGGATATTGGGAATTTGTTGCAGGAAATGAAGAAGAACCAGTTCTTCCTGATGTTCCCAATCAACAGCAAATGCAGGAATTCAAAGCATGGCATGAGAGAGCCAGGAAAGTTATGTACTGGCTGTCTATCAGTATTTCAGACTCTATGATTATGCATATTCAAGATGCAAGTACGCCAAAGGAGGCATGGGATACTTTGTCAAAAATGTATAGCATAAATACGCAAGCCAGAAAAATGTAACTCAAGCAAGAGTTGCATAATGTGCAAAGAGAAAATATGAGCATCAATGACTACCACATGAAGGTGAAGAAGATTGCACATGCACTTGCTTCCATTGGATCGCCAGTGGAAGATGATGATTTAGTTTCTGTGACCTTGAATGGTCTAGGAAAGGATTATGCACAGTTTCGGACATCCATTTCAGTTCATGAAAGATTTCCTGATTTTGAGGAGTTGATTGCTCTTCTAATTTTTGAGGAGCAGAGAAATGGTGGTGCATCTTCTTCAGGAGGAACTTCAAAGGAAGCTGTCTTCTACTCAAATGCTGGAAGAGGTAGAGGCAGAGGTAGAGAAGGCCGATTTGGAGGCCGTGGTAGAAATCAAAATATGCAGCAAACTCAAGAAAACCAGTTCTATGGAGGAGGACGTGGTAACTCTAGAGACAGGGGGAGCCAAAGAGGTCGTGGTGGATGGCAAAGAGGCCAAAATGCAAACAGTAATATTGAATGCTACTACTGTGGTAAAATGGGTCATATGGCTAAGGACTGCTATAAAAAGCAGAATGACATCATGAATGGAAAACTGCAACAAGGAAATTATGCATCTTCTAGTAGACAGGGTGATGACAGAAATGAGCATTTGTTTATGGTGCAACACATGAACAATTCTGTGACAAGTGCAGAAGAAAGCAATGATGTATGGTATGTTGACTCAGGTGTATTAAACCACATGACAGGTCATGCAGAATGGATGGAGGATGCAAGGAAAATGAAAAAACCAGGATTTGTGGAGACTGGTGATGATACTGCACATTCTATTGTGTAGATTGGAAAAATTCCTTTGTCTATGCAGGATGGGAAAAAGAAATACGTGTCCGATGTATTTCATGTCCCGAATATCACCAAGAATCTGGTTTCTGTTGGTCAAATGGTTGAGCAGGGCTTGCAGGTCAGATTTAATCCTCATGGATGCTTTGTTGAGGATATGAAAAATAAAGGTCGCTTGATAGCAAAAGGAAATAAGAAGGGCAGAATGTTTACGTTGGATGCAGACATGTCTGAATTGAGTGCAGCAATGTTTGCACATGGGACCGGTGTAGTTGCAGATATTGATATCTGGCATAAACGCATTGGTCATGTTAATGTACAGCGACTTAAATCAATGCAGGCCCAAAATATTGTTGCAGGATTGCCAAAATTCAAGGTTGCAGAAATGCATAAGGTATGTGAAGCCTGTCAGTTTGGAAAACAGGCAAGGAAGCCATTTCCTAGACATGTTCAAGAGAGTGAGAAGCCATTGGAATTAATCCATGTTGAGATATCGAGCTCCACTCGTGATACGCCAGGGTGACCATTGTGTATTTATATCACCGACTTGTCAGTTGCAGCTACATGATAGCTATCCTTATCTACTCTAGTTCGTGGCTCAGTTAGTATGCCACCTTAGTTAGTTGAGTTTGGTTTTGAGACCCATATCTAGGGTTCTTCTATTTCTTTGTACTTGAGTTCTTTTGGCTTACACAACTAAGAAGAGGAAAACTGTTTTCAGCCTCCACCTATGTATGTATTCCCCCATTGTGCAAGCAAGAAAGCTACAAGTGAGACTCCTTCCTTCTCTCCCACAATCTTGACATGGTATCAGAGCCTTGTTCGTGGTAAGGAGCTCAAGAAACCAAGCCAAGCTCACGGTGTTCTGGTAAGAGGAGCAGTGTTGCTTTCATTTTCTGTTTTGGGAGCAGATCTCTACAGGTAGCACAGCCGGAAAGTGCAGGAGTGCATTGTCTCAGGTTGAGACACCCTTCGCGGTGAAGCAAATGGGCAATATATGCTGCGGGAAAGGGCTTTAGCCCTTGGCGACCTTGTTTTTTTTATTTGAGGCCATTTCGGGGCCTGTTTTGGAGGCGGAAGTTTTCTGCATGCACTCAGGAAAAGGCCCAGTTTTATGCTGTGCAGCCACTGTTCTACAGGTCGGTGAATAGTTACTGTAAAAATTGCATTGTATGCTTGTGCACAGAGACATTGGGAGTTACAGAATCATCCATGTTGCCTGTTGATGCAAAATCGTCACTAGGAAGTGACTGTGTGGTCAAATACCACTTTCGCCAGTTTTGCAGATTTTCCCTTGTGAGGGTGAAGCTGTGGTTTTTGCAGTGATAGAATTTTTTGCAGTCTTCTGTAATGGCATCTGATTCTCTTTCATAGATTGTCACTGAAAAGCTTGACAAGAACAACTTCCAAGCATGGAAGTTTAGAATGACGAATTTCCTTATGGGAAAAGGATATTGGGAATTTGTTGCAGGAAATGAAGAAGAACCAGTTCTTCCTGATGTTCCCAATCAACAGCAAATGTAGGCATTTAAAGCATGGCATGAGAGAGCCAGGAAAGTTATGTATTGGTTATCTATCAGCATTTCAGACTCTATGATTGTGCATATTCAGGATGCAAGTACGCCAAAGGAGGCATGGGATACTTTGTCAAAAATGTATAGCACAAATACACAAGCCAGGAAAATGCAGCTCAAGCAAGAGTTGCACAATGTGCAAAGAGAAAATATGAGCATCAACGACTACCACATGAAGGTGAAGAAGATTGCAGATGCACTTGCTTCCATTGGGTCACCAGTGGAAGATGATGATTTCGTTTATGTGACGTTGAATGGTCTAGGAAAGGATTATGCATAGTTTCGGACATCCATTTCAGTTCGTGAAAGATTTCCTGATTTTGAGGAGTTGATTTCTCTTCTAATTTCTGAGGAACAGAGAAATGGTGGTGCATCTTCTTCAGGAGGAACTTCAAAAGAAGCTGTCTTCTACTCAAATACTGGAAGAGGTAGAGGCAGAGGTAGAGGAGGCCGATTTGGAGGCCGTGGTAGAAATCAGAATATGCAGCAAACTCAAGAAAACCAATCCTATGGAGGAGGACGTGGTAACTCTAGAGGCAGGGGGAGCCAAAGAGGTCGTGGTGGATGGCAAAGAGGTCAAAATGCAAACAGTAATGTTGAATGCTACTATTGTGGTAAAATGGGTCATATGGCTAAAGACTGCTATAAAAAGCAGAATGACATCATGAATGGAAAACTGCAACAATAGAATTATGCATCTTCTAGCAGACAGGGTGATGACAGAAATGAGCATTTGTTCATGGTGCAGCACATGAACAATTCTGTGACAAGTGCAGAAGAAAGCAATGATGTATGGTATGTTGACTCAGGTGCATCAAACCACATGACAGGTCATGCAGAATGGATGGAGGATGCAAGGAAAATGGAAAAACCAGGATTTGTGGAGATTGATGATGATACTGCACATCCTATTGTGCAGATTGGAAAAATTCCCTTATCTATGCAGGATGGGAAAAAGAAATACATATCCGATGTATTTCATGTCCCGAATATCACCAAGAATCTGGTTTCTGTCGGTCAAATGGTTGAGCAGGGCTTGCAGGTCAGATTTAATCCTCATGGATGCTTTGTTGAGGATATGAAAAATAAAGGTCGCTTGATAGCAAAAGGAAAGAAGAAGGGCAGAATGTTTACGTTGGATGCAGACATGTCTGAATTGAGTGCAGCAATGTTTGCACATGGGACCGGTGTAGTTGCAGATATTGATATCTGGCATAAACGCATTGGTCATGTTAATGTACAGCGACTTAAATCAATGCAGGCCCAAAATATTATTGCAGGATTGCCAAAATTCAAGGTTGCAGAAATGCATAAGGTATGTGAAGCCTGTCAGTTTGGAAAACAGGCAAGGAAACCATTTCCTAGACATGTTCAAGAGAGTGAGAAGCCATTGGAATTAATCCACTCTGATGTGTGGACTACTAAAGCTGCATCTCTTGGAGGCTGTCATTATTTTGTCACTTTTATTGATGACTATAGCAGAAAAGTTTGGGTGTATTTTATGAAAAAGAAAAGTGAAGTTTTTGGGCATTTCAAAACCCTTAAAGCTATGGCTGAAAAAGCAATAGGTCTGCAAATAAAATGCCTAAGGTCAGATGGAGGGGGAGAGTACCTCTCAAATGAGTTTGCAAAGTTCTTGCAGGAGCATGGCATAAAGCAGCAATATTCATGCAGTTATACCCCACAACAAAATGGAATTGCAGAAAGGAAAAACAGGCATATTGGAGAGGTATCTCGTGCCATGCTCAATGAAAAAGACTTGCCAGATTTTTATTGGGCTGAAGCAGTTGCTACAACAGTCTACATAATAAACAGGACTCCCACTGCAGCAATACATGGAATGATTCCAGAGGAGAGGTATACTGGTAGGAAACCAGATATTTCTCATTTGAAAAATTTTTGTTGTATTGCCTATGTACATGTGCCAGATGAGCTGAGATCCAAGTTGGATCCAAAAGCTGAGAAGTGCATCTTTATTGGTTACTCTCTGCAGAAAAAAGGGTATAGATGCTATAACCCTTCTACTCGTAAGTTTACAGTGAGCAGAGATGTTGTTTTTGATGAGATGAGTAGCTGGTATAAACCAGTAAATGTGATTGATGATGTAGATGCACAAAATGGTAATGCTGCACAGAATTCATAGCAGCAGTCACAAAATATTAGTGGACCTGGAGCGTCCTCTAGTAGTGGTTCACATTCTTCGCCATGGACAGGCAGATTGAGATCAGGAGAATCTTCTCAAAGCAATGCAGATAGTGGTATGCAGGTATCACGAAAAGGAAAAGAGAAGGTTGATCAGCCCATGTTTGATGTGAATGCAGGTCACTCTTATGTGGATGGTGAATCTAGTGGCTCAGAACAGAGCATTGATGATGAGTTGGGTATTCCTTCTATTGTTACACCTGGAGTAAGGAAGACTAGGGATGTCTTGAGAGCACCTGGGAGTGAACCTACTTTGCGCAGGTCTACGAGAGCTAGGTATCCTGTGGATAGGCTGAAATATGATGGATTTACAGCCATTCACTATGCATATATGGTCAAAGTGATACAGGAACGAGAACCCACTTCTTTTGAGCAAGCCATGGGAAAAGAAAAATGGGAGAAAGCCATGGATGAAGAAATGGATGCCTTGGAAGCAAATGCTACATGGGAGTTAGTACCTTTGCCTAAAGGTAGGAATGCAATTGGCTGTAAGTGGGTTTATAAGGTGAAGTACAATGCAGATGGTTCTGTGAACAGATACAAGACAAGATTAGGAGTCAAGGGGTATGCACAAACATATGGCATTGACTATGAAGAAACATTCAGTCCAGTTGCAAGGATGGCAACTGTAAGAGCAGTCATTGCTATGGCTGCATCAAAGGGATGGTCTTTACATCAGATGGATGTAAAGAATGCCTTCTTGCATGGTGATTTGCAAGAAGAGGTCTATATGGAGCAGCCACCAGGTTATGTGCATGCTGTTCATCCTGAGTTTGTTTGCAGGTTGAAGAAAGCCTTGTATGGCTTGAAGCAAGCACCTAGAGCATGGTCTGACAAGATAGGACAGTATCTTGTCACTATTGGCTTTCAGATTTCCAAGGCAGATTTCTCACTTTATGTGAGAAAAACAGAGAAAGGTATTATGCTACTTGTCATTTATGTTGATGATTTGATTATGACAGGTGACAGTGATGAAGATATCCTTCATGTGAAAACGCTATTGAAGCAGAGTTTGAGATGAAGGATTTGGGAGAGCTGCGTTATTTCTTGGGCATTGAGGTGATTAGATCACCAAGTGGGATACAGCTCTTGCAGAGGCAGTATGGATTGGACATGCTATCCAAATATGGGATGATAGGCTGTAAGCCTATTTCAGTTCCTTTGGAGCAGAATGTGAAGCTGAGCACAAATGCAGGTGAGCTTCTAGAAGACCCTACTATGTACAGACGCATAGTAGGAAGTTTGATTTATATGACTATTACCAGGCCAGATTTGAGCTATGTTGTTGGATTGGTAAGTCAGTTTATGCAGGCTCCAAGGAAACCACATTTGGATGCGGCTAGACGCATACTCAGGTATGTGAAGTCCACATTGCAGTATGGACTATTTTATGAGACTGGGGTTCAGATACAGTTGCATGGATACACTGATGCTGATTGGGCTAGTAGTATTTCCGATAGACGATCTACCAGTGGATATGTGTTCTCTTTTGGGAGTGCTGCAGTCACTTGGCGCAGCAAGAAACAGCCTACAGCTGCCTTGTCGAGCACAGAGGCTGAGTACAGGGGTGCAGCAATGGCTGCATGTGAGGTAGCTTGGTTGCATAAGCTACTTTATGATATGCATGAGTCTACAGATGGGCCAGTTGTCATTTATTGTGACAACATGAGTAGTATACACTTGGCAAATAACCCAGTCTATCATGCTAGAACAAAGCACATTGAGGTGCATTATCACTATGTGCGAGAGAGGGTTTTACTAGGTCTTATTGATCTAGTTTATGTCAGCACAGAGGATCAGGTAGCTGACATATTCACGAAGGCATTGGGCGCGGAGAAGATGCACAAGTTCAGAGACTTGTTTGGTGTGCAGGAATTGGGATTGAGCTCGAGGGGGAGTGTTGAGATATCGAGCTCCACTCGTGATACGCCAGGGTGACCGTTGTGTATTTATGTCACCGACTTGTCAGTTGCAGATGCGGTTGGTACACCGCCCCTGAATAATAGCTACATGATAGCTATCCTTATCTACTCTAGTTCGTGGCTCAGTTAGTATGCCACCTTAGTTAGTTGAGTTTGGTTTTGAGACCCATATCTAGGGTTCTTCTATTTCTTTGTACTTGAGTTCTTTTGGCTTACACAACTAAGAAGAGGAAAACTGTTTTCAGCCTCCACCTGTGTGTGTATTCCCCCATTGTGCAAGCAAGAAAGCTACAAGTGAGACTCCTTCCTTCTCTCCCATAATCTTGACAATCCACTCTGATGTGTGGACTACTAAAGCTGCATCTCTTGGAGGCTGTCATTATTTTGTCACTTTTATTGATGACTATAGCAGAAAAGTTTGGGTGTATTTTATGAAAAAGAAAAGTGAAGTTTTTGGGCATTTCAAAACTCTTAAAGCTATGGCTGAAAAAGAAACAGGTCTGCAAATAAAATGCGTAAGGTCAGATGGAGGGGGAGAGTACTTCTCAAATGAGTTTGCAAGATTCCTGCAGGAGCATGGCATAAAGCAGCAATATTCATGCAGTCATACCCCACAACAAAATGGAATTGCAGAAAGGAAAAACAGGCATATTGGAGAGGTATCTCGTGCCATGCTCAATGAAAAAGACCTGCCAGATTTTTATTGGGCTGAAGCAGTTGCTACAGCAGTCTATATAATGAACAGGACTCCCACTGCAACAATACATGGGATGACTCCAGAGGAGAGGTATACTGGTAGGAAACCAGATATTTCTCATTTGAAATTTTTTTGTTGCATTGCCTATGTACATGTGCCAGATGAGTTGAGATCCAAGTTGGATCCAAAAGCTGAGAAGTGCATCTTTATTGGTTACTCTCTGCAGCAAAAAGGGTATAGATGCTATAACCCTTCTACTCGTAAGTTTACAGTGAGCAGAGATGTTGTTTTTGATGAGATGAGTAGCTGGTATAAACCAGTAAATGTGATTGATGATGTAGATGCACAAAATGGTAATGCTGCACAGAATTCACAGCAGCAGTCACAAAATATTAGTGGACCTGGAGCGTCCTCTAGTAGTGGTTCACATTCTTCGCCATGGACAGGCAGATTGAGATCAGGAGAATCTTCTCAAAGCAATGCAGATAGTGGTATGCAGGTATCACGAAAAGGAAAAGAGAAGGTTGATCAGCCCATGTTTGATGTGAATGCAGGTCACTCTTATGTGGATGGTGAATCTAGTGGCTCAGAACAGAGCATTGATGATGAGTTGGGTATTCCTTCTATTGTTACACCTGGAGTAAGGAAGACTAGGGATGTCTTGAGAGCACCTGGGAGTGAACCTACTTTGCGCAGGTCTACGAGAGCTAGGTATCCTGTGGATAGGCTGAAATATGATGGATTTACAGCCATTCACTATGCATATATGGTCAAAGTGATACAGGAACGAGAACCCACTTCTTTTGAGCAAGCCATGGGAAAAGAAAAATGGGAGAAAGCCATGGATGAAGAAATGGATGCCTTGGAAGCAAATGCTACATGGGAATTGGTACCTTTGCCTAAAGGTAAAAATGCAATTGGTTGTAAGTGGGTTTATAAGGTGAAGCACAATGCAGATGGTTCGGTGAACAGATACAAGGCAAGATTAGTAGTCAAGGGGTATGCACAAACATATGGCATTGACTATGAAGAAACATTCAGTCCGGTTGCAAGGATGGCAACCGTAAGAGCAGTCATTGCTATGGCTGCATCAAAGGGATGGTCTTTACATCAGATGGATGTAAAGAATGCCTTCTTGCATGGTGATTTGCAAGAAGAGGTCTATATGGAGCAGCCACCAGGTTATGTGCATGCTGTTCATCCTGAGTTTGTTTGCAGGTTAAAGAAAGCCTTGTATGGCTTGAAGCAAGCACCTAGAGCATGGTCTGACAAGATAGGACAGTATCTTGTCACTATTGGCTTTCAGATTTCCAAGGCAGATTTCTCACTTTATGTGAGAAAAACAGAGAAAGGTATTATGCTACTTGTCATTTATGTTGATGATTTGATTATGACAGGTGACAGTGATAAAGATATCCTTCATGTGAAAACGCTATTGAAGCAGAGTTTGAGATGAAGGATTTGGGAGAGTTGCGTTATTTCTTGGGCATTGAGGTGATTAGATCACCAAGTGGGATACAGCTCTTAGAAAGGCAGTATGGATTGGACATGCTGTCCAAATATGGGATGACAGGCTGTAAGCCTATTTCAGTTCCTTTGGAGCAGAATGTGAAGCTGAGCACAGATGCAGGTGAGCTTCTGGAAGACCCTACTATGTACAGACGCATAGTAGGAAGTTTGATTTATATGACTATTACCAGGCCGGATTTGAGCTATGCTGTTGGATTGGTAATTCAGTTTATGCAGGCTCCAAGGAAACCACATTTGGATGCGGCTAGACGCATACTCAGGTATGTGAAGTCCACATTGTAGTATGGACTATTTTATGAGACTGGGGTTCAGATACAGTTGCATGGATACACTGATGCTGATTGGGCTAGTAGTATTTCCGATAGACGATCTACCAGTGGATATGTGTTCTCTTTTGGGAGTGCTGCAGTCACTTGGCGCAGCAAGAAACAGCCTACAGTTGCCTTGTCGAGCACAGAGGCTGAGTACAAGGGTGCAGCAATGGCTGCATGTGAGGTAGCTTGGTTGCATAAGCTACTTTATGATATGCATGAGTCTACAGATGGGCCAGTTGTCATTTATTGTGACAACATGAGTAGTATACACTTGGCAAATAACCCAGTCTATCATGCTAGAACAAAGCACATTGAGGTGCATTATCACTATGTGCGAGAGAGGGTTTTACTAGGTCTTATTGATCTAGTTTATGTCAGCACAGAGGATCAGGTAGCTGACATATTCACGAAGGCATTGGGCGCAAAGAAGATGCGCAAGTTCAGAGACTTGCTTGGTGTGCAGGAATTGGGATTGAGCTCGAGGGGGAGTGTTGAGATATCGAGCTCCACTCGTGATATGCCAGGGTGACCGTTGTGCATTTATGTCACCGACTTGTCAGTTGTAGACACGGTTGGTACACCACCCATGAATAATAGCTAGATGACAGCTATCCTTATCTACTCTAGTTCGTGGCTTGGTTAGCATGCCACCTTAGTTAGTTGAGTTTGGTTTGAGACCCATATATAGGGTTCTTCTATTTCTTTGTATGAGAGTTCTTTTGGCTTACACAACTAAGAAGAGGAAAACTGTTTTCAACCTCCACCTTTGTGAGTATTCTCCCATTGTGCAAGCAAGAAAGCTACAAGAGAGACTCCTTCCTTCTCTCCCACAATCTTGACAATAATATGAAAAGTAGTATCACAATACTTGAATGTGGTGTTGACAATACATAGAGGTGGGCAACATTTTCAAAAGGTTGGAAAACGGTAGGGGGTGATGTTCAAAAAACAAATGACGAGTATAAATAGGTGATTTGCAACCACATGAGTTTAGTCAAAAAATATTTACAAGTGGCTTGCTATTGGTTAGTGGTGACAAACCTTTTTTCAATGGAAGCAAACATCTTGGAAGTGATACGTACCACCTTGACATGGTAGAGGACCACATAGAAGGTGGTAAACCACTTAGGAATAGTGGTGCACTCCCTATCTATGGTAGGGTTCTAGATGGTGTCACGCCATGTGTAAGTGGTAGAGATACTTGCATGATGGACATAAAGCTTTTCTAAGTGGTAGAAAGGTAATTGAAATGATGGTCTTTCTTTTGTAAGCAGTAGCAAACCATATAAAAGTTGTGTGCACAACATTTTTGTGGTAGGGAACCATGTATCAGGTGAAGTAGACCACTCGAGAACGGTAGCTCACTACTTAGAAGTGGTATTGCTCCAATTTCGAGTTCTATGAGAACACTTGGAAGGCTTAGTGTACCACATTCAAGTGGGAGGAGACCACTTGAAGTGATTGTGCACCAATTGCAATTGGTAGGGAGCCAATTGCAAATGGTAGGGGACCCCTTGCAAGTGGTAAAGATAGCTTGTAAATTTCAAAGGAGTAATTTTAAGTAGTAGGGCACCACTTTTAAATGGTGGCACACCAAATGTAAGTAATAAACACACTTGCATGGTGGGCATAAAGCTTTTGTAAGTGGTAGTACGGTACTTTAAAAATCAAATTTCTTCTATAAATGGTAGCAGACCACTTGAAAGTTGTATGCACTAATTTTAAGTGGTAGGTGTTGAGTGTGAAATATGTTGGTTTTTGGACTGATTTTTTGTTTTTCTTTATTATAAATGGTTGTTTATTTTGAAGTGTTTGGAAAGGTTTGGATAAGTTTGAAGGGTTTTTTATGGTTTTTGATGAGGATGTTTGGTTCTGTAAGGTCTGGTTTTCTTCTGTTTTGTTTCTGTTTTGGTAGTAGAGATGGTTGAATGAATGGTTTGAGAAATGATTGAAGTGGTGTAAAGAGGTTTATGAAAGATTGAATTGGTTTTGTTTTGGTTTTTATGATTTTTATGGGTTATGTTGATCTTCTGTGAAGTTCTGTAAGCTTCTGTAGCTCTATTGTTCTGTACATCTGTTGCTCTGTGGTTCTGTTCTGTTGTTTCTGTTGAGTGTTATAATGGATGTGTGGATATTTTGGGAAGCGTTTTTGTCTTAGGAAAGGATGAATGAAATCTCTATCCAAGCTAATTGAAGTGAAGAAGTAACTGTTGAAGATTTACAGAAGGTTACAGAAGACAGTGACAGAAGACAGAAGACAGAAGACAGATTTCACAGGACACTATGAAGTCTCTGGTGACCCTTCATACCAGACATACCTTTTGGAAGGTGTATCCACGACCTAAGAAGGATTATTGAGTGTGATTATTGATTATTGTAGTGAGGATATGATGAACTATTGATGGAGAGAGAGAGAGAGAGAGCCAGAGATAGAAAATTCTATCAAAACAGTGTAATTGTATGTGAGAGATTGAGAGAGAGAACCATGAAGACATTGAAGAATGATAATATGTGATTTATTTCCATTCAAAGATGGTGTATTATTTTGTGTTCTTTGTTCTTTTGATGGAGATTATGAAGATGTTGAAGATTATGGTTGATTCTATCAAATCCGTGGGAGATCTACATGATGCTGCATGAAGATTTGTTGTGCCTGGTGTTCTTTTCTTCATTGTGATCATATAAAACCTAATAAAAAAGCTTGTTGATGATGACAAGATATATTTTCTTGCAGTAGAAACCCTATTTCCTTGGTGTCTCTCTTGGGGCTCCATGTTTTTAGTGCACAGCCGAGGAAGACTGCCATCAACAAGCACAAACAGAGGCTGAAAATGGAAGAAGTGGCACTGTGAAAAAAGAAGTAAATCAATGGATAGTAGAGTTCCTACCACTGTTGAAGAATTGCAAGCCTTCATTGCCAAGGCAACATTCTACAAAAGATTCATTCCCCAATGGAGAAAGCACAATGCCATTCTGATGAAGTCCCTTTGTGACGATCTGTTTTCACTATCCTCTGAAGCTATAGAAAGTTGCATCACAGTTGCAAAGTTCCTCCCACAAAACTGAAGAGTAGAACAGAGAGAATGAGTATCAATGGAGGATTTGGCCTTCATTGAAGAATATCTAGACATTATCAAGTGGGAAATAGTCAAGAAGCTTCAGGAGTCGTGGTCTGTGGAGGTTCACAAAAATAAGAAGGAACAGAGCTGGGACTTGTTCATAGACGCTTAACAGCAAGATACGTGGGATGCTTGGTATTCTGATAATCTTTTGTTTGTCCAATTGGCAACCCACTGGAAGTTGGCAGACGGAGTGTTCTTTACAACATACACTGTTGAAACCATCAGAAGCTGGCATTACTATGATGATGGCACCACCACAATGCTTAGACATATGCATTTTGACACCTTCAGAACCGAATACCTTCCTCTGTGCAGTGGCATGAAAGTAGAATTCAGAGACGTTGAAAAGGAAGAAGTAGAAGAAATGTTGGCAAGAGAGTCCTCCAGAGACTGAAGCCTTCTGTTATCCCTCTGTGGAGCACTAACAACATAGTGGAGTCAACCCCCTGATGAATGACGCAATAAAGAGACAAGCGTTAGAATGAGTCCAGAGGTACGTGAGAAGAGAGAAGGCAAAAATCAAAGCTGAGAACGAGCTAGCAGGAGAAGCCGCCTTTGACGCCCTTGCGAAACTCTTTACAGAAGTCCCAATGGCACATCAAGCCCTTCCTCCTCCTGCTGGAGGTCCACTTCCAAGCCAAATCCGTCCTGGAAATATTGATGACAGGCCAGCGAATGTAGTCCCGTTGCCAATTTTTAAGGGAGAGTACAATGAAGACCCCGATCTTCATGTAGCCGAGTTTATGGTAGCATGTGTGGCTAACAATGCCAGAACCCCTGAACATTGGTTAGCAATCTTCCCCGCCACTTTCAAGGGCGCGGCGTTTCAGTGGTATGAGAGACAAGCAGCAGGAACTTTTGGCACATGGGACGACCTGAAGTTGGCCTTCCTCACTAAATTCAGGCGTGAAGGTTTTGAAGAGCGAATGCGAGAGCAGTCCATGAACTTGAGTCAGTTCTCTAGAGAAAAAGTAGAAGCTTATGTCTCGCGAATGGAATCCATACTAAAGAGATGGACCAACCATAATCTAGATGATGGCATTCAGAAGGGAGTGTTTCTCAGAGGATTACAACCAAAAGTCCGTAAGTTGGTGGAGCTGTAAAGACCAGCTACATTGTACGATGAAGTGGAAGCTAGATTGGCAATGAATCCAGGAAGAGGAGCCCCACCTCCTCTGATGCCAGGAATGATGTACCCACCAAATACAATCCCAGGGATTGTCCCCTACCCCTACCAACAGATGCCCCCAATATCACAGTACAGTGCACCAAATCCACAGTGGCCACAATCAATGCCTCAAATGATGGTTCAACCATAACAACAATGGTCCCAAACAATTTCCCCAATGCCAAATCAACAGTAACAGTGGAACCCTACCAACTGGAGCCAACAGCCAACAGTTCAAATAGGAGCTCTAAATCAGAATCAGAATAGAGACCCCTCTGCACCAGCCCAACCTGTTTATGCAGTGTTTACAGAGACTCCTCAAAACCCTACTGCCAGTGCCTCAGGAGGAGAAAGCTTGAAGGATTATTTATCCAACTTAGTTGCAAATATCAAAAAGGAGTTGATGGATGTGATTACAGAGCAGTTGTAGACACTGAAAGTGAATACCGCTAGCATATCCAATGTTGCAGGAGCTGGAAGAGATGTGATGTAGTCAAATACTTGGTGTGGTAAGTGTCATCAAGCAGGCCATTTAGCCACTGAATGTACCCAAAAACCAATCATTCCTGGAGCTTTCTGCTCCTACTGTCTTAGGAAGAACTATACAGAGGATATTTGTTCTCTGAAGGAGATGCATGATAGGAGAAGGAAGGAAGAAGATGCAAGATTTAACTTGCTGGAATCCAAAATGACAACACAAGATATTGGACCCAAGCCTAGAGAGTTTGGTCCCAATTTCGGTCCAAGGAGGCTTCTCTCTCAAAGTTACAGAGGACGACAATCTGGCGGTAGTCAGAGATCAGAAGTAGAGTGTTACAGATGCGGAGAAAAGGGACACATTTCACCAAATTGTCCAAATCCCAGAAGGTTAGTGGATTACAAGCCCTTATGCAGTTGATGCAAAGGAGAAGTCCACACTGCAATAGATTGTCCAAGCCCAGCCCCAGTGAAAAACAGTGCTACTGATAATCCATCCAAGGCCCAAGAGCCTACCTCCAATTTAGTGGAATTGGAAGTTGCTGCCATCATGCGTGCAAAGAAGAAGGAACCACCTGTCCAGAAAGAAAATAATCCTCCGGCCAGAACAGTGAAGTTCAACCTTCCAATGGGAAAATAGAACAGAACAGAGCCTGACAGTGCTGTACAAAGCACTACATTGCCATAGAGAGTCACAGAGACAGTTCCAGAGACAGGATCAGAGGTCCAGGAAATAGAAGAGGAGCAAGTGCCACAAGTGGTAGAAGAAGTCCCCATGATGCCCCTGTTGGAAGAAAAAAGGAAAATGAAAATGGGTGTTGTCCCATTCCCTAACCGGTTAGAGAAGCAATGGATCCTATTAAGGAATACGATCTGGTCAGAGATCTAGATACCTTTAAACCAAAACCTCACATTCCGACAATTGTTGATGTTGTCTCCTAGTTGCCGAAAAAGGTTCAAAAGTATACTGACAAGAAGACGTGGCTTAAGGATTGCTCTCTCAATAGTAACAAAGTCCAACAAAGCTCCAGAGCCTGTAAAAGAAGTGGATGTGGCTAACGCCTTCCTAGATCCTGGTACCCCAGACCATGGGCTTTTGAAGCCAGAGCAAGGACGGATTGGTTCAAAGGAACCTTGACCTTGGGTAGAGGACCCAATAAAATGGTGCTGAAGCTATATGGTCCTCAAAAAGGATATGGATCCACCTCCTTGGAATTATCTTCTGACTCCCCCAATGAGGCTACAGATGGAACATCAGCAAAAGAAGATGCTGTCAAATAGATCCTTCCCAAGAAAACAAAGGCACATTCCCTAACAGTGGGTACTGTAAGCCAACTCCCAAAAGATGCAAAGTCATTATCAACGGGTGAATACTTCATGCCTGAACCAGGAATGATTTCCGAAATCACTTCTGACAGAAGCATGGATGTACTGCTCTCCCTGTTACATGGCCATAGCAGAGCCAGAGACAAAGGTAGAAGGTGAAGCAGAGGACATGTTCTTCTCTTACAGAGCACCTACAGAGGCAGAGTCGAAGTCTGAAGAGGATGATGTTGATTCTGAAGAATGAGACTTTGAAAGCGAGACAGAGGAAATCACTCCACCCACAGAAGGCATAGATGAGGAGGGAGTTTCAGAAGCTTCAGAAGCAGAAGACTCCATGTTGTGGGACAAAATGGCAATGGTACCCTTTGGATTGGTAAATGGATCTTTCCATAGGCAAAGCCTATATAAGAAGTGGATCAAGCAAAATAAGCCGTCTCTTATCAATGGTTCTTGTCGCACCCATCTACACTTGTCAAGAAAGGATGATGATGATGCTCCTCGTCAACAAGTATCAGTCCCAAGGCCACAATAGAATTCCGAGAGCCCCTGTTATGTAACATTCCTGGATGCATCCTCTGAAGAGGAGTCCTCGAGCTCTAAGGTAATTAACATTCAAACCAAAACCGAGACAACGTTGATCCCATTTCAGCATTTCAAGGAGCAACCTAAGTCCTTACTGAAAGAAGACATTGGGTCTAGTGGGACATCAGAAGAGGACACCACCCCCTTGAAGGAGTTGGGAATCTGTACCCAGAAGCAGTCCATGGGACCTTCATCCATGAACTAGAAGGTGAAAGGCAGTTAACCTTTGTGGATGCAGATGGCACTGAATGTCACTTGAAGGTGGGTAGCAGCCTACCAGGAGAGGAGTTGTCAACCTTGTACAACTTGTTGAAAGAGAATTTGGACGTGTTTGCATGGTCCTACAAAGACCTAAAGGGGATTGATCCCACAATATGTCAGCATCATGTTGACTTGGAGCCTGATGCCAAGCCACTATGGCAACGACATAGGCGAATGAACCCGAATTATTCCACACTGGTGAAAGCAGAGCTGCTGAAGCTTTTGGAAGCAGAGTTCATCTATCCAGTGGCCAACAGTGAATGGGTCTCATCCATCGTGGTTGTACCCAAGAAGAATGGCAAGCTTCGCATATGTGTGGATTTCCGTAAGTTGAATTCCAAGACGAATAAGGATCACTTTCCTATCCCTTTTACAGACCAGCTGTTAGACACAGTGGCAGGACATGAGCTTTACTCCTTATTAGATGGCTTCATGGATATAACCAGGTCCAAATAGCAGAAGAAGATCAATCTAAAACAACATTCACCACAGAATGGGGGACCTACACTTATCGAGTGATGCCGTTTGGGCTCTGCAATGCCCCTGCTACCTTCCAGCGAGTCATGATGGCCGCATTCCAAAATCATCTACACAACTTTATTGAGGTATATTTGGACAACTTCTGTGTCTATAGTTTGATCCGTGAACACTGGGGACATTTGAATGCTTTGATCGATGCCAGGAGTATGGGATCTCCCTTAACCCCGACAAATGCATCTTTGGAGTCTCTTCTGGAGTTTTGTTGGGCCACATTGTCTCTGCACAAGGGATATCAACAGACCCTGCAAAGATCGAGAAGATCGCAGCTTTGACAGTACCCACCAACCTCAAACAGTTGAGGGGATTCCTAGGCCATGTGGGTTACTACAGAAGGTTCATAGCCCATTTTGCAACAAAGGCAACCCCCTTGCATAAGCTTCTGAGGAAAGATGCACAGTTTATTTGGACAGAAGAATGTGACAAAGCCTTTAACACTCAGAAGCAATGTCTGATTGAGGCACCCATCCTGCAACTTCCTGATTGGACGAAGGAGTTTCATGTACACACTAATGCATCAATTGAAGGCTTAGGTGCGGTCCTATGCCAGAAGGAATCCTCGAAGCTAGAGCAGCCCATCTATTACGCAAGCCGAAAAGTCACTGATAGAGAGCGAAACTATACGATGACCGAGCTAGAGTGCTTGGCAATGGTGTTTGCCCTAGAGAAGTTTCGCCACTACCTATTGTCTACCCACTTTAAATTTAATGTGGATCATGAGGCCCTGTCCTTCCTGATGAACAAAGCAGACGTGAAAGGACGAATGATGAGATGGCTCCTTCTATTCCAGGAGTTTGACTTTGAGGTAATTACCAAACCTAGTCGTTTCCATATTCTGGCTGATCATATGTCGCGTATCTTGTAGACTGCAGATGAGGAGCAAGATGATCCAGACCTCCCTGATGCTTCCCTATTCCTGGTAGAAACTGTAACCCCCTAGTATGCAGACATTGCCAATCTGCTGGCAACCCAACTGTACCCTCCTGACATTTCTAGTCGGGAAAGGAAGAAGCTTATGTTAGAATCAGCCCCCTACACCCTGTTAGGCAGTGCACTATACAAGAAATGCAAAGATGAAGTGCTCAGAAGATGTGTTGCAGGAGATGAGTTTAGGATTGTTTTGAAGGATTGCCATGATGAGCCATGTGGAGGCCACTTTGCAGGAGAAGCTACAGCCAGGAAGGCTCTGCTAGCAGGTTACTGGTGGCCGATCATTCATAAGGATGCCTATGACTACTGCAAGCGATGTGATGCCTGTCAGAGGATGGGAAAACCCACCAAGGCCAGCGCTATGCCACTACAACCTATCCTTCCTTTGAAGCCGTTCGAGAAGTGGGGCATTGACTTCGTCGGCCCAATCGATCCACCTACCAGATGGAAACAGAACAGATACATCTTGGTATGTATAGATTATGTTACTAAGTGGTGTGAAGCAAAAGCTCTAAAGCAGGATGATGGCAACAGCATGGCCCTGTTCCTGTATGAGAATATCATCACCCGTTTTGGCAATCCCCTGGAGTTGGTAAGTGACAAAGGCACTCATTTCATTAATAAAGTCATGGAGGAGTTGACAGAACTGTATAAGATCCGCAATTGCAAGTCCACTCCTTACTACCCCAGAGCCAACGGCTAAGTCGAAGTCACCAATCTCATCCTCTGCTCAATCCTGACAAGAACGATTGCCGCACATCGTCGTGATTGGGATGATCGACTTACAGAGGCTCTCTGGGTGTACAGAACCTCCCATAAGGCAGCTATAGAACAGACCCCTTTCCAGCTGGTGTATGGTATAGAAGCTGTTTTCCCTGTCGAACTGGAATTGCCCTCTTTGCGAGTGGCTATCAAAGAGCATTTGGGAGACGATGATTCACTGCAACGTCGTCTCCTGCACTTGGAATGTTTGGACGAAACTCGCAGAATGGCTCTACAGTGCATGGAAGCCACGCAAGCTCGACGTAAGGCTTACCATGACAGCTTCATCAAGCACAAGGATTTCAAAGAAGGTGATTTGGTCCTAGCCTATGATTCACGATTTGGCAAGTTTCCTGGCAAGCTTCAACAGCGGTGGATGGGCCCATATAAGGTACTTGCTGTCAACCCTAATGGGACCGTTGATGCCTCTGATGATCCCTTCCTGATTAATGGCTATCA